>NC_046158.1:38683323-38878417 GCF_011064425.1 Rattus rattus
GTGAATCCAGACTCTGCATATGAGATAAAGCATGCAGTATCTCTCTCTCTCTCTCTCTCTCTCTCTCTCTGCCTCCCTCTTACCCCCCTGCTAGAATCTGAACTCAGGTTCTCCTGTTTCTGCAGCAAGAACTATTACTTTACCCACTGAGCCACTTCTCCGACCCCTGATTTTTCTCTTGCAAGTCTGGCTTATTTTGATTAACACAAGTCTCTACTTCCGGCCATTTCCCTGCAAACGGCATTACCCATCTTTCCTGCAGCCCGGCTACGTGCTCAGAGTTTTCTCTCATGCTGCTTGCAGGCGTTCTGACACACCCACACGGGGTTTCCAGACACTCAGCTGTCCCTCTGGCTGTGAACGCCACAGTTCGCTTCCAGGCTTCCTTTGCTGAAGGCTGATTTTTACCAGGTGTCGGAATGTGTTTCCGGAATGGAGCCGCCTGTATCACCACGAGGACCTTCTCCTCTGATTCCCTGCCTCCTGCCTCCCCCAATTCCCCCCAGTCACTGAAGTTCATCTTCTGGAGCATTTGCCTACATTTTCAACAACCAATAACCAGTTACATAAAACAAACAAAACAAAACAAAACTCACAAACACAGTAGCTTAGAATGGCATTCATAAATTATCACCCAGTTTCCTCCAGGTGTCAAGCTACCGTTTCACTGGGTCCCAAAGATTAAAATCAGGGTGATGGGAGCTGGAGTCTCATCTGGGGCCCAGAGTTTGCTTCCAAGTGCCATAGGAGTCTCCGGAATTCAGCCCTGGAAGTTGTGAGACTAACATTATTTTTCCTCTCTTTGATGGTTGTAAGTACCCCTGCCTTTCTGAAGTGGACTTCAGGTCCTGGCCACACAGCCCTTACATGGCTCCTGTCCACACTGGAGGGGAGAGGATTAAGAGAGTGCACATGGGAAAATACCAGTCTTTAGGGGCATCTGGAAAATTTTTCTAAGATGAGTTTACAGGAGGTAAATTAATTGGGTTGTCAGACATCAATGGGAGGAGAGGCCCTTGGTCCTGGGAAATCTTGATGACCCAGTGTAGGGAAATGCCAGGGCGGGGAGGCAGGCATGGGTGGGTGGGGGAGTACTATCATAGATGCAGGGGGAGGGGGTATGGGGTAGGGGGTTTCCAGAGGGGAAACCGGGAAAGGGGATAACACTTGAAATGTGAATAAATAAAATATCCTATAAAAAAGGAAAAGAAGGGGTTGGGGATTTAGCTCAGTGGTAGAGCACTTGCCTAGCAAGCGCAAGGCCCTGGGTTCGGTCCCCAGCTCCGAAAAAAAGAAAAAAAAAAGGAAAAGAATTTATTTAAAATACTTATTAACCAGATTGAAATTCTCAAGTATTTTTACAGCATTACTTCAAGCATATTTTGTAGCAATTTTGTACAGATTTCCACAGCGAGTCTCTTTTGCTGTCAATTATTTATTTCAAGTTCCCTACAAGTACTAGGCAAGCTTTACTTATTTTTTTTTTGGAGTTATTTTTAATTGTGTGTATGCGTACTCATGTGGGTGTAGGTGGATAGGTGTGTGTGAGTGCAGGTGCCATGGAGACCAAAGACATTGGATTCCCCTGCAACGGGAGTAACAGGTGCTTGTAAGCCACTTGATGTGGCTTCTGGGAGCTTCTGGGTTCTGAAGGAGCAGTAGTGTACTTCATCACCGAACCATTTCTCCAGTGCATGTTCTCTCTGTCTCTGTCTCTGTCTCTGTCTCTCTCTCTCTCTCTCTCTCTCTCTCTCTCTCAAATAAATTAAAACAAAATCAGTGAAAGACCAATAAGTGCTAACATGAAAGAAAACTAAACAAAAAGTACACACACACACATACACACACACACACACACACACGCACAAACACACATGCACAAACACACCCAACCAAAGTTTATTTTGTGTAGGTTCTGGACTGTGTTCATTATGTCCAGTTATACACCACTGTAGAAAGCTAATTTTCCCGTTGCCATTGTGAACCAATTGCATGTGGTTTCTCGGCTACAGGTGGATCCCTATGTCGACTTCTCCTTCTCAGTGCTGGGAGCTTGTGCAGGTCCTGTGTGTGCAGCCATCTCTGAGTTCTCATGTGCATCCATTCTGTTGTGTTGGGAGACACTGCTTTCTTGGAGTCAATCTTAGTGTTCTATTGCTGGGAAGAGACACCATAACCAAGGCAACTTTTATAAATGAAAGCATCTACCTGGGGCTTGCTTACCGTCCATCATCAGCATGGTGGGGAACATGAAGCCCACCATGGTGCTAGAGAAGGAGCTGAGAGGTTTGCACCCTGATCCCCAGGCATCTGACAGAGAGAGCTAGAGACACAGGGTCTGGTGTTGGCTTTTGAAACCTCAAAGCCCACACATCATGACATACCTTCTCCAACAAGGCCATACTTATTCCAACAAGACTGTATCTCCTAATCTTCTTCCCCGATGGTTTATCAACTGGAAACTAAGCAAGCAAATGTATGAACGTATGGGGGCCAATTTCTTTCAAACCACTAGGGCGTCATTCAACACCTCTAGCTTATATAGAGAGTAAGAACAGAAAGTTGGTGGGAGGCTCTGGAAGGAGGTAGAGGTGGAAGAAAACAGGATCAAAATTTATCCTAGGAAAAAAATTAATAAAAAATAACAAATTTAAAAAAAGGCCCACTGCAGTAATTTTCTCTGGGAACTTGAATTTTCTAGTAATGCTCTGTCCTTCCCTCTGCTCGCTCTCTCTCTCTCTCCCTTCTCTCTCCCCCTTTCTCCTGCTTTCACCTCTTTTTGCATATCGAACCCAAGGTTTTCCACACGATAGGCTACAGCTCAGACACTGAGCCTTCTTGACCACATAAACACCAACGAAAGAATGAGTCAATCAATCAACACAAGCAACCAATCATTCAAACGCAGCCTGCCAACGGTTTTAGTCTGGAAGGAATTGCCTTTCAAACGGAAACAAACAAAACCTGCTGTCAAAGGGTTCAAAACTACAGAAATAACCGTTGAAGACTAAGGGGTAGGGGCGGGTGGTATGTATAGAGGCAGGAAGGGAGAGGTAATGAAAGAAGGCTTGGTATTTCTTGGCTCTGTCTTGATTTAACCTGTTCTCTTAACCCACGGTGCCATAAGAAGAGGATTGTGGGAAAGAATCTGACACCTGGAATTTCCAACACAGTGGCATTCACAGCATTAGCGGTAGAGCATATCGGAGCCTTTCACAGTTACTAACTCAGTTCTTACCGACACTCTGCTTACCAATCTTCTCCCCATTTTACAAGTGAGCACTGTGGAACAGGTAGGTTAAATGCCTCCTTCAGGATTGTGCAACAAGAGGAGCGGCCAGGCTTAACATGGTGCCTTCTCCGCTGAGCTGCGCTGTCTGGTTGGGACGCTTTTCAAGTTCTCATCCTGAGGCTGGTGAACACCAGGCAGCTCCTTGCCAAGGGTCCGCCATGTCCTTTCCTTTTCGGTGAGTTTAAAAGAGGGATGTCCTCCATAGACTAACATTATAAGACTTCATCCCCGGTGGTGCTATTTGGAGAGAATGTGAAGCCCTTAGGAGGTGGAGCGTTGCTGTGGGTGGGCTTTAGGACTTTGTAGCCAGTTTTGTCTCTACTTCTTGTGTTTGAGGTTAAAGATATGATCTCTCTGTTTTCTGCTCGGGCTGTCTACTGCATGCCTTCCTGACGTTATGGACTCTCCCTCTGAAATTGTAAGCCCAAAGGAACTCAGTCTTTCTTAAATGTCTTCAGTCTTGGTATTTTATCATAGCAACAGAAATGAAGCAGCTAACACATTTGTACATACATCCTTAGGAATTATGTTTCTCTGGTTAGGGCTGATGTATTAACTACTGGTCTTAGATCTCAGAATCTCATGCCTGTGAGGTATTTACCCTTTACCATTGAGCTGTACCTCCAGCTTGGATTAACTATGTCTTGATTGTCTTTTGTTTGTTTGTTTGTTTGTTTAAAACTGGAAGAGACTGGGACATTTGCTCTTATTCTATCACAGATTGTCACATCCATCTACCATCCTCTTTACTTTTGTACATCATGTCACATAAATAACATCGCCTTGTACATATAAATTTCTGTAATTATTTTGGAACATTTTCCTATTTATGTCTATTAAAGCAACCCTTGTTTATTAATGATTACTGTAAGGTCCAAATTTTAGTTTCTAGAGTACAGTATTGCTGATCCTCCCCCTTCTTTATTACTTTTAATTAAATTTATCAATTCATTTTACAACCCAATATCAGCTTCCCTCCTTCAAATACCCCTCACACAGATCCTCCCCCATTCTTCCCTCCCCTTCTCCACTGTGAAGAAGGAGCCACCTTCTGTGTGTTAGTCCCTACCCTGTACCCCTCCCCCAGGCACATCCTTTCCCACTGAGGCCAGACAAGGCAGACTATTTAGGCAAACAGGACCCACAGGCAGGCAATAGCCTCATGGACAGCCCCTTGCTCCAGCTGTTGGGAGACCTACATGAAGACCAATCTGCTCATATGTTACATATATGCAGTGGGCCTAGATCCAGCCCATGCTCACTCTTTGGTTGGTGATTTGGGCTCTGGGTCTAAGTTAATTGACTTTATTGGTCTTCTTGTGCAGTCCCATTTTCTTCAGTTATACTAGGCTTCTGTCTGCAAGCATAGCAGAGTATCATTAATAGTGTCAGAGATTGGTTCTTGCCCATGGGATGGGTCTCAATTGGGAGCAGTCATTGGTTGACTGTTCTCTCCATCTCTGCTCTATCTTTGTCCTTGCACATCTTGTAGGTGAGACATATTTTGGGTTGAAGGTTCTGTGGGTGGGTTGCTGTCCTTGTCCTTCCACCGGGAGTCCTGCCTGCCTAGAGGAAGTGGCCATTTCTGGATCTATATCACCAAGGGATAAAAGGCTCAACTAGAGTTGCCTCTGGAGATCTCCTCATCCCAGGTCTCTGGCATGTCTGCTGCTCTGTAGCAGAGCTTGAAATCATGGATAGTGATACCTCCAGGAGTTCTTTTATTGTTCAGGGTTGCTTTTGGCTATCCTAGGTTTTGGGTTTTTTGTTTTTGTTTTTGAGAATTGTTTTTTCAAGATCTGTAAAGAATTGTGTTGGGATTTTGATGCGATTGAATTGAATCTGTTGATTGCTATTGTTAAGACGGCCATTTTCACTATGTTAACCCTACCAATCAATGAGCATGGGAGATCTTTTCATCTTCTGATATCTTCATCAGTTTCCTTCTTCAGAGACTTGAAGTTCTTGTCATACAAGTCTTTCACTTGTTTGGTTAGTGTTGCACCAAGATATTTTAGATTATTCATGGCTATTTTGAGGGTATTGTCTCCCTTCTTTCTTAGCCCATTTATGCTTGTATAGAGGAACACTACTGATTTCTTTGAGTTAATTTTGCATCCAGGCACTTTGCTGAAGGTGTTTATCAGCTGTAGGAGTTCTCTGGTAGATTTTGGTAGTCATTTATGTATACTATCATATCATCTTCAAATAGTGATACTTGGACTTCTTTCTTTCCAAATTGTATCCCTTTGATATCCTTTAATTTTCTTATTGCTCTAGCTAGAACTTCAAGTACTATGTTGAAGAAATAGGGAGAGAGTGGATGGCATTGTCTTGTCCCTGATTTTAGTTACTTTGATGTTGGCTATCCGCTTGCCGTATATTGCCTTTATTGTATTTAGGTATGCAACATGTATCCATGATCTCTCCAAGACTTTTAACATGAATGGGTGTTGGATTTTGTCAAAGGCCTTTTCAGCATTTAGCGAGATGATCATGTGTTTTTTTTTTCTTTCAGTTTGTCTATATGGTAGATTATGTTGATGGATTTTTATATATTGAATCACTCCTGCAACCCTGTGATGAAGCTTATGTGATCATGGTGACGATGTCTTTGATGTATTCTTAGATTTAGTTTGCTAGTATTTTATTGATTAGTTTTGAAACAATGTTCTTAAGGAAAATTGATCTGAAATTCTCTTTGTTGAGTCTTTATGTGATTTAGGTATCAGGATGACTGTGGCCTCATAGAATGAGTTTGTCAATGTTCCTTCTGTTTCTCTATTCTTTGGAATAGTTTGAGGAGTATCAGCATTAGCTCTTCTTTGAAAGTCTGGTTCTGTGCTAAATCCATCTGGCCTGGATCCTTTTTTGGTTGGGAGACTTTTATTGACTGCTTCTATTTTTTAATGGTTATAGGACTATTCCAATAGTTTACCAATCATGATTTAGCTTTGGTAATTGGTATCAGTCTAGAAAATCCTCCATTTCATTTAGATCAATCTTGAGAAGGGTTCATAAGGTACCGAGAAGGAGGAATATTCTTTTGTGTTTGGGTGAAATGTTCTATAGATATAAGTTAGCTTCATTTGTGTCATAGCCTCTGTTAGTTTAGTTTTTTCTCTGTTTACTTTGTCTTGATGACTTGTCAAAACCAAAATGGTATTGAAGTCTCCGACTATTGATGTGTGGGGTTTGATGTGTGATTTAAGTGTTAAGTGATGTTTCTTTTATGAATATGAGTGCCCTTGCAATTGGGGCATAGATGTTCAGAATTAAGATGTCTTTTCCTTTGATGAGTATGAATTGTCCTTCCCTGTCTCTTTTGAAAGTCTATTTTATTAGCTTTTAGAATATCTACTCTAGCTTGTTTCTTAGGTTCATTTACTTGAAAAACTTTTTGTCTATTCTTTTATACTGAGATAAATATGTGAAGATGTTTTCTGGGCCTTTGAGCTGTAATAATTCCTCCTCCTCCTCCTCCTCCTCCTCCTCCTCCTCCTCCTCCTCCTCCTCCTCCTCCTCCTCCTCCTCCTCCTCCCATTCCTATTAGTCTTAGGTTTGGCCTTTTCATACTGTCCCAAGTTTCCTGGATATTTTGTATCATAAACTTTTGATATTTTGCCTTTTCTTTGACTTCTTCTATTGTATCTTCTAAGCCTGAGATCCTGTCTTCCATCTTCTGTATTGTGTTGGTGATGCTTGTGTCTGTAATTCCTGTTTCCTTTCATCTCCAGAATGGCCTCAGTTTGTATTTTCTTTATTGCTTCTATTTCCATTTTCAGTCTTGAAAAGTTTTATTCATATCCTTCACCTATTTGATTGTATTTTCCTGTATTTCTTTATTTTTGTCTCACCTTGCCTCTACTTATTTGGATGTATTTTCTTTTCTTTTTTTTAAAAGATTTATTTCTTTTATTTATATGAGTTTACACTGTAGCTGTTAGACACACCAGAAGAGGACATCAGATCCCAGATGGTTGTGAGCCACCATGTGGTTGCTGGGAATTGAACTCAGAACCTCTGGAAGAGCAGTCAGTGCTCTTAACCTCTGAGCCATCTCTCCAACCCTGGATATACTTTGGATGAAGATCATTATCTTAAGCCTCATTTTCCTTAAGATATCCAGTGTTTGCTGTAGCAGGATATCTGGGCTCTGGCTGTACTATATCACTCTGGGTCTTGTTGGTTGTGTTCTTATGCTGTCCTTTAGACATCTGGTTTCCCTGGTGTTGGCTGGATGATCCCGATGATAGCAGGACTTCTTGGGAAGGTGGGTGCCAGACAATGGAGGTCAGGGTACCTGACTCAGCTGACTGTGCCTCAGGTAGGCCACCCCATTGGCAAGGGATTGGTGGGGCAATGTTCCAAGCTTGTAGCTCTTCGAGTCTCTGAAGGTCTCCACAGGGAAACAGGACACTCTTGGGGTCCCACAAGGCTCCCCAGGACAAAAGAGTGAATCCAGAGCTAGACAATGGGTTTCGGCAGACCATGAGCAACTCACCACTGTAGGCTGTGTCTCCTTGACTGTTTTTTAACTTGCATATTTCTTTTCTCTACTAATAAAGTTTTTTACAAACTGGAAGCATTCCAAACCAAAATGGGCAGCATGATGCTAAAGATTGGGGGCCAATAATGTCCCACTATATTATAAGAGAAGAGGGAGAAAGGTGGAAAGGAGTGGGGCTGGCATTACATAGAGATAATGGTCACTTACTGATTCTTGGCAATTATCTGGAGGACCAGGCTGTACCAGAGCTGTCGTGTTATTGGCCTGGCTTTGGGTCTTGGTTATATTGCTTTGAAACAGAAACATTTCTCCATTCTCTTTGAAACTTTTGTTTCTAGATTGAACTTCCTGAGACCTGTTCTCACTGAGGTGGCATTTCTTCCTTGCTTTCTGTAGCTTATAGCCCTTATCTTCTGCTTTTCTTACTCTCCCCTCTGACTTTTTCTGTAATGTAGCTTCTTACTTTCTCCTTTGCATACATCATTGTCTGCCTCACCTGCTAACTCCCTCACCTGGAACCTCTATAATACGTTCTAATATCTCCACAATGCCTACTCAGTCTGGGCCATGCTCTTACTCTTTATATTAGTATGTGGGTATCTTCCCATGTTTCTTATTATTTCGTTATAGATAGTCCAACCAACTGAACATGCCTATCATTCATAGGGAGGAAACTCTAGTGAAAGTAGTTTGGGTCTCAAATACCAAATCCCAAGAAAATGGTCTGAATTACAAGCTAATAAATCAACATTTGTGAATGTTAAGATTCAGGGGTGGGTGGTAGGGTGGGGGATCAGATTGGAGCTCACTTAAACAGCTAATGGAAGACCTTGAGTTACCAGTGCCACAGGGTTGAAGGCAATGGTCACTTCTCTTGCCTATTGTCTCTGCAGGGTCTCATTTTGTAGCCTGACATCCTGTATCCTCTCATTACAGCAGAATGGAAGCCATCTGCAGCTTATCTCATCTCATTCACCCCCACCTCCAGATGACTTCTTTCATCCGAGATTGAAGCATCACTATCAGGGGAAGGTAAGGATTCACAGGGAGTAGAGCAGTGGATAGAGGCCAAGAGGCTAGTCCAGCCATCTAAAGAGCAGAGATGAAGCTCTGCAGGAGAAAAAGGATTCTCTTTCAAAGGGGATGCAGATCAAACTGGACAAAAATCCTGGCTGCCATAGCTTAGGGTAGCATGGGCGTCTTCAAGTAGAGCCTTCAGTGAGGGCTCCGAAGTCTCTTCCTAGCATTCAGCTTCATCTAAATGAGATGAGTAAGGGATTTATTGAGACTATGTCCTATGAAGCACCATTGAGCAAGATCACAGTGCCACCCAAGTCATCCAGGGGTATCAAGACAAAGCAAACCCACAAAATAAACATCAGTGGGAGTGGTTCTTTTCTGTTTAGGTAAATACGGTCTCATGTCCATAGACAGAAAACAGAAATAGAGCACGAAAGAAGTTGGGGAGGGCCACCCTGAGTCCCAAATTAATATTTCATCATTAATGTGCAAGATAGTAGCATGCCTGAAGCACTCTTGCCTTAAGAGTTCACAGAGGCACATGGGAAATGTACCACAACAGCAGACCCTGAAGGAGTCCAACATGTTGTCAGGGTACTTTTTACCCTGTGTGGTCATCTGCAAGAAGAGCCCATAAATACTTTATTTCAGTGGTGGGTTTTGCTACAATTAGCCACTGAGAGTTTGGGGGTGATTTAAGGACGAAGAGTGGGGAGAGTGAATTTATAAAACACTTTACTAATCTGAATTGGTGGGAGAATTCTGGGATTGTCTCATAGGGCCACACCTCAAAAGCATCCATCTGGGTGCAATCAAGATGAAATGTTTGCCGACTGTTTATACCCTAAGGGTGGGATGCTCCTCCTAAGAGCTTCTAAAAGCTTTTCAAGCAAGCCTCTGTCGTACAGAAAACAATGGCATGTTTACAGTCAACCCCCTCCTTTTCTTCTTTTGGCTGACAGTAATTCAGAGCTTTGCTTTACATTGTTTAGGCCTTTTTATGCAGACAGTGCAATGCTTGGTCACGTCATGAACTAGCCAAAGAAACAATGTATCTTCTTAAAAATTTTAATAGCCCAAATCTGGGACCCAGAAAGAATGGGAGCCTGTGATGAATGCACACCTAAATCTTTAACGTCAGCCCTGTGGGAGGAGGCAGGGTCGGAGGAGGGGGAGGAATTCAAATACCAGCCTGGAGGGATCATTTTGATTCCATGCAAGAAGTTATTGTAATGAGGTCAGCGCTGGTCCTTATGCTATTAGCCGACGAGTGAGGACACAGACAAGGCAGAGAAGAAATTAATTAGTATTATGGAGGCTTTACAATCTGAGGTATTCAGAAACTTACAAAAACTAGGTCTGTGTTCTTAAAAAAAAAAAGATTCTAGAAGAGACCTTATTAAAGCACAGAAGGCATAGCTATTTAAGATGGTGACATACATAGAGGCAGGAATGTGCAGAGACGCTGAAAGGCAGCCAGGCCCTGAAGGAATTTTAGTGGAATTTCTTCACTGAGAGGAGTGGTTAATAAATAGAGCGGATTTCTCAGGGCAGAAACTGGAGCAGCTATTACAAAGAGGATTTTTTTTTTCTAGCCCCTTTCTTCACTAGAGAAAGGAGTGATAGGAAGTTGAGGAGGAAAATGTTAAAACAAAGAAAAAACAAGCTCAGTTGCTCTCCTGGCCACCTCTGCTGCAAACATGTCTCTTCCCAGACGTTTGGAACGTTGTCTCATTTAATAATCATAAACCGTCTTGTTGGCTTCCGTTGTTAGTTTGAGATTAATACTAGATATCATTAAGAACGTCATGTGATGTTTTACTTTTCCAAATCTGAAATCTCACTTGTTTTGTCTTGCTGCCAACATTTCCACTATTTTTCATTGTACAGAAGGGGTTGGGGGAGCCTAGAAAATTCTTTCATGCTAAAGCCATTGCTCCCTTTCCTTACCTTTGATGTTGGACTCCCCATTACAGATAGATACAAAGCCTCTGGGACAGTTGTTTGAGACAAGGTTAGCCTTGGGATTGCTATAGCACCAGGCTGGTCCTCCTACCTATCTATACCTCTCCAGTGCCAAGACGAAGACATGCGCTTTTGAGTACAAACTCAATGTAACAAATGCCTGTCCATCCAGTCTTCCGAGCTGCTTCCATTTCTCTTGAGGAGGCTGAGTGTTAGCTCATTGTGTAAACATGGCTCTGTTCTAGGAAAACAATCAGCACAAAGGACTGAGGCTATCTATGGCTTTTTCAGCAGATACCTGTAATTGTATCAGTATGTAGACACCTCATTTCATCCCCTCACCAAAATGGATTGAACTTGGCACAAGAATGTACATTTTACTTATTGATTCATGGGGTGGAGACTGTTATCTATTCTTCCTGTCTCCAGGAATCATGTCCCTCTGACTCGATGAAAAATGAAAAGAGCATTTAGCCAAAGCCTTGAGGTATGTAAGTACACCATCAACTCCTTTGAGCCTTCAGGACAGAGGCATGAGGGCAAGTCACCGGTAGGCATCTTATTTGAAAGGCTGTCGCAGCAGGCAAGCAGAGTGACCCAGGCCAGCATTTCCAGATGTACTGGTCTCGTGGTCATATGGGAGGTTTGTAGAGATGTAGATCCAGGACTAAAAGAGATCCATGGGGGCCTAGGGATCATCAGTCACTTAGGGATTCTGTAGCCTTGGGATGAGCACTTTAAAGGGACAGACAGGTGCTAAGAGACAGTGCTGTGGATTTTCTTTTTCTTTTCAGCCTAAACTTCTCAGGAAGGATAATGGCAAAGGCCCTACTGGGTCCTAAGCATCAGGGAAGTAGGACACTGAAGATTCTGTGCAGGAGTGAAGTGGGTTGAGTGTAGTTCCATGATATGCTTGCCTAATATATGAAAAACCTGAATTTGAACATCAACACAGGCAATAACAGAACAACAACAACAACAACAACAACAACAACAACAACAACAACAAAAACCAGAAAACTCTAACATTCCAAATTTTTGTTATTGTTCTTGTTTGAAACAGGTCTCTTGTATCCCTGAACTCTTGGTGTACATGAAACTGACCTTAAATTTCAGAACTGCTTCCACCTCTCAGATACTGAAATGACAGCAATGTGTGATTTCACATTGGTATGTGGTTCTGGGAATTAGACACCAGGCTTTTTGTATAGACAATAGGAAAGCACCCACAGATATGATAAAACACTGAAGACTAAACCACAGAGATATGATACCAGACGGCAGATTGGTTCCTGGACAAGGGGAGCACATGAGAAAGAGGGATTTCTGCAAAGCAGTTGATGGTGTACTTACATAATATGGATGTGGTGCAGTAAAAAAAAAAATTACCCCTTCAACCAAATAGTAGTGAATCAATAGCAGAAAGTCAGTCTTGTTATGTAGAAACCCTGCAATCTGCAGGCACCTTGTAAACAAGATATAGTAGACAGAGGTACAGAGGAATCTGGTGAGCGGTTGTATTCAGAATTTTGGTTTCTTTAAAAACACATTATGAGAATACGTTTGCATTTCAACCCCAGGTGTGGGATATGGGTTGCTTCAGATTGTCCATAGCAGCTGACTATGATTGGCCTCATGCTCTAGCAGGTACGTGATTTTGCCAGCTGTTGATTGTTTCTGTGAGTGTGTAAATGTTTGCAATTCTGGGGATCTTCCTAAGGTTTTATAAATTCTAGGCCCCCATTCTAGGCTGACTGTTGGTGGGTTGTTCTTTGTTGGCTATTGATTATTGTTGTTTGTGGTTCATTAAGTAGTCATGCACAAATATGAAGAACAAGAAGAAAAAGAAGAGGAGGGAGGAGGAGGAGGAGGAGGAGGAGGAGGAGGAGGAGGGGAGGAGGAGGAGGAGGAGGAGGAGGGAGGAAGAGGAATTAGATATCCTGGTAGTGAAGCTCAAATTGCCCCAAGGAACTCCATGTCCCTAATCAGCAGGAAGTAACTTAACAAAAACATAGCTCCCTTTCCTACACCTGACTTTTTTTTGGTGGGGGATTCTTTTTCGCTGTGTCTCCTTCTATTCTTCTTTCTCTCCTACCTAGTGTTAGGGGCTTGAAAGGGTAGAAGAAGAGGGGTAGAATAAGAAAGGACCTACAAAGTAGCCAAAGTCTGGCTACAAGGAATATTCTAAAAAACAGAAGAGGGGCAGAGTTACCATGGGAGTGGGGCAGGTATAGGACAGTCAAGAGAAGAACTGCGTCATGCCAGTCTACTTAGAAAAGATCAGAGGTCTGGTCCCATGCACTGTCCCAGAGACTCTTCCTAGTCTGCTGTAGCTCTGACCTGGGCAGAGGTGCATTGGGCTATGTGTCTTGAACTCCCTGCCCTCTTCACCTCTGCTTGGTTGAGCTCAGTCTGTGATACTAATCAAGCTCTTTCTAGCTTCCTGCAACACTGGAGCCTTCCCTTCCATGTTTCCATGGGGACCGTTAAATTTCAAGGGGCCCACCATTCTCCTTGCTCTGTGCCTTCAGGCCAACTTCATAGACTTAGATAGAAGGTGGCTTAAGCCATCTGCAGTAGCACCAGAGTGAGCTAAATGGGCCTTTGTGGATGGGCCTGGGAATCATCACTCTTTATAATGATAGTTTTCTGTGGGGAAATTCTTTGAGTTCCAAACACTCCATTGACTGGTGACCTTTTAGACTACAACTGTCCTATCTAGGCTCAGCAGTGGGGTGAGGTCATTAGCAGTTGTCAGAGCCAGGATGGGAGCAGCAGACCAAGGCCAGGGCAGGCCGGGGTCAGAAACCAGGCACTAGGAAGCAGCTGCGAAGAAGCTGCAGGACGGGATAGGCAGGGGTTAGAGAATGGCATATTTACTGTTTCAGAAATGCATTCAAGTGGTGGCAGTGAGAGAGGAGGGGGGGAGTTTGGTCCCTACGAATCCTCATGTATTTCTTCAAAGCTACCTCAAAATAGGAATCATAACAGCAAAATATACATCCTAGAAACAATGTTTTGTGTAAGAGGTGTGGCTAAGCATTGAGAAAATTTGCTATCTAAATGGATCTCTTATACACTGTAAACTTAAAACAGTGGGGTTAATGACCAGATACAACTTTTCCTAAAATCTTGTCACTCCTTTGCTGGTTCTGACAGAAGGCCCCTCCCATACTGAATACATCATTCTTGATGTGTGCTGCAGTTCTGTCTGTGAACTTTTATCTGTGCTTTCTGAAATGCAATCTTGGCGTGCATGACTAAGACGCCTTTCAAGGCAGGTTGCCTAAATGGGTTACCAAGTGGGTTATGCAATATACTCCTATTTCAAGCCCTAGACTTTGAAACTGTTTCAGTCTATTTGTGTGTGTATGTGTGTGTGTGTGTGTGTGTGTGTGTGTGTGTGTGTGTGTGTGTGTGTGCGCACACACACACACATGTGCTCTCCCATTTGTGCAGATGTAGAGACCAGAAGTCAACATCAGGTGTCTTCTTCTATTGTTCTCCACCTTATTTTGGGGACAGGGTCTCTCACTGAACCTGGAACTTGCTTGTCAGTAAGCCCTGGGGAGATCCCTGGCTCTGTCTCTCCAGCACTGGGAGCCCTGCCAATTTGCATCACTGTGCCAGGCTTTTAAAAAAAATATGGTGCTAAGGCCTTTGTGATGGATTTCTATCACTGCAAACAAACACCCCAAAGCTCCCTCCACAAAGACCAAGACAAACTGTTCTTCCTGTTACTCCTCTGGCATCCATATTAAAACAGAAACAAAAACTTCCTAAGTTATTCCTGATAGCCAAGTTACAGAATGAACTTTCGTACTCATCTAATGAGATGAAAAAGGAAAAGAGGGAAGAAAAGAAGAAGCAATGTGGGTAAAGCAGGGGATCTGAACTCTGGTTTTGTACTTCAGTAGCTGCAAGCTCTTTACCCACTGAACTATCTCCTTAGCCCTTACTGCTGCTGCTGCTGCTACTACTACTACTACTACTACTACTACTACTACTACTACTACTATTACTACTACTACTACTACCAACACTACCACCTTCTCCTCCTCCTCCTCCTCCTCCTCCTCCTCCTCATCCTCATCCTCCTTTTTTCCCTCTTCCTCCCTTTCCTCCTCCTTCCCTGGAGAACCTATTGCTTACTCTGTTCTAGGAGGACTTCTCATGACCTATGAGTACCTCAGCTCTGACTACCAGATACAGCTACTCTTAAATAGTGGCCCACAAAGAACTGCTGAGATGTCCCCCACTATCCCCGCCAAGATTATCTTGATTATTGTATCTCTCCAAAACTTTCATGTCTTAGTATCAGCTCTGAAAAGAAACCAGCTGAGACTTGACTGCTATCACATTTGTAGATCAAGGGTTTTCATATGGCAGTAACATTAAGTTCATGAACATAGGATATCTTTTCATTTGCTGGAATTTTCTTTGTTATTAAAAATTGCAGTTTTCAGAGATTAAGTTTTTGCAGTGGACACATTCTAGTAACTCTATCACTCTCAGTGCTACTTGGAAGGACAGTGTTTCATGATTTTCATTTCCTTCAGTACTTGTGTAGAGATGCCATTAATCAGTATACACTGATCATGATTCTGCCCCTGGAAGGGACTTGCTTACTTGTTCTAATAGACTTTTTAAAGGATTCATGAGAATTTTTTATACATGACCCTTAAGGTTTGTATGCAGGATTATGTTAACCTTAAATATGAAATAGTTTTACTTCTCACTTCCCAGGCAGAATATTTTTTACTTTTCTTGTTTGATTACTCTGGCTACAATCTCTACCATTATTGGAAGTGGTAAGGGAACTCATTTTTGTTGGTTTTGCTCTTGGTTTTAGGGGGAAAACTTTTAGTGTTTCATGAATAAGTGTTATCTTGTGCCCTAATCCCTGTATACGCCTATATTGAATTAGGTTGAGAAATTTCCTTCTATTTCTAGTATACAGAATACTTTTCTAAATGAGGAAGTAGTGCTGAATTTTGTCAATTCTCTTTTACTCATCTTTCAAAATTATTATGTGTACTTTTGCTTTCTCATTCATTGTTGTTGTGCTATGTTAATTTTTTCTGTCTTAGATATTGAAATCATAGCCTTATTCTGGATAGTATTCTTTACTACTAACCTCCATTCAAGCCCTGGAATTTCAGGTATTAAGTCATGCTTCCATTCCTATGGTAAGTTACAGTTATGGTGTACAGGACTTCTTATGAGTAGCTGCTTTCTTACTGAGAATTTTGTGTTTAGGTTTATGAGACATTGCTCTGTACTTCCCTTGTGATGACCTTATCTACATTTCAAATCAGAGTAACTCAGACTTGGTAAAATGGCACAAGCATTTCTTCTTCAGTTTCTTGAAAGAACTTGATTGGGATTTAATGTGAATTCTTTAAATGTTTGGTAAAGCTTCCTACTGAAGACATCTCAACCTTCCCTCTTTCTTAACATTTCTTTTATTACTAATTCAACTTAACTGTTATAACCCCAGTCAGAAATTTTATTTCTTCTTGGATTCTTTTTTTTTTTTATCTTTCTAGAAATTGCTCATGTCAGTTATATTGCTCTTTTCAAAGATCAACATTATATTTTATTATTTTTATTTTTTAAATTTTTTTATTTACTCGGTATCTTCTCTAATTTGGTCTCCCCCCCCTTCTCTCTTTCCCTTGCCTCTCTTCTTCCCTCCCTTCCTGCCCCTGTAAGTTTAGTTTTTTCTCCCTCTGCTGTGTCTTCAAGTAGAAAGTTAAATTATTGGTTTGAAATCTACTTTTATAGGGTAACTTTCCTTTTGTGCACTGTGTATGTCACAAACATTTTGGTCTGAGGTTCTCTAGTTTTCCCTCATCTCAAAATATTTCTATGAAATTTCCTGTGTTGTTCCTCCTGATCTATTGATTATGTAAGCACATCTTAATTACTTTATACACATTGTGGATTCTCTGTGCCTTTCTGTTATTGGCTTCTGATTTCACAACAAAATAGTTGGAGAACATTTTTATGTGTTTTTGATCCTTATTTTAGGCATGTCGATGCTTGCCCAATAGCCTAGTATATAGTTTATTCTAGAGTGGTGCCAACTCTAAAAATTACAATCTCAGTGCCATACTACCAAATGTTGAAATCCCCAAACACTGCAAGCTTGAGATTCTAAAATCTCTAAAATTAAAATGTTCTAAAGGCCAAAACCATTATCCCCAAAGCTTGAAGTGCTGAATGTTGAAATCTTGAGACCAGTGGCCCCTATTATGGGACTGAAAAGTCAAATGAGAGTGACAAAGAGCCAAATCCTCGGAAGGGATTAATGTGCTTTTGGTTATGTGCTACATAGCTACAGCATATCAGGTGAATAAATACCTACAAACGGGTAGAGGAGTATTGGGGTGTGTCTTTGAGGGTGTCTCCAAAAGAGATTATGGTTTGAGCCTGAGTAGATGGGGTACATCTCTGCCATGTACAGAATGGATGGGAACTGCATCTAAAAGAAAGGAATGTTCACTGGGGGTTCAGTCTTGGCAGGACCAAGGGCTTCGCCTTCCACTGGTGCTCTTACTAGGCCATTCATTGCTACCTATGAGGTTGGAGCCCAGGGTCAGTGGCTTAGTCCCTGGAAGCTCTGGTTGGTTGGCATTGTTGTTCATATGGGGTCTCAAGCCCCTTCAAGCTTTTTTTTTTGAAGATCCCTTCAACAGGGGTCCTGTTCTCAGGTCAGTGGTTTAATGATGGCATTCGCCTATGTATTTGCCGTATTCTGGCTATATATGTATGGGCCACATGTGGGGCAGGCTCTGAATGGGTGTTCCTTCTGCCTCTGTTCTAAACTTGGCCTCCCTATTCCCTCCCAAGGGTATTCTTGTTCCCCTTTTAAAGAAGGAGTGAAGCATTCACATTTTGGTCATGCTTCTTGAGTTTCATGTGTTCTGTGCATCTAGGGTAATTCGAGCATTTGGGCTAATATCCACTTACCAATGAGTGTATACCATGTGTAATGGGGGGAGGATGGGGAGGGGAACACCCATAGAAAAGGGGAGGGGAAGGGGTTAGGGAGATGTTGGCCTGGAAACTGGGAAAGGGAATAACAATCAAAATGTAAATAAGAAATACCCAAGTTAATAAAGGTGGAAAAAAAAGGAAAGAAAACCTAGGAACAAGATCAGGAGTCATGGATGCAAGCATTACAAGAGAATACAAGAGATCAAAGAGAGAATCTCACAGGCAGAAGATACCATAGAAAATAATGACACAGCCATCAAAAAAATGCAAAATGCAAAAACTTCCAACCCAAAACATCCAGGAAATCCAGGATACAATGAGAAGATCAAACCTAAAAAAAAAAAAAAAAAAAAAGAAAAAAAAGAAAGAAAGAAAAGGAATGGCCATTCATCATGACCCAAAACTAGAAGTCACAATTAATGGTAGATGTTGAGCCAACTCTCTCTGGAATGCCTCATGAGTCTACAAAGTACTTTATGTGTTCTTTTTTTTTTCTTAGTTTTTTTCTTTAGATTTTTATCACTTGTGCGTTTGTTTATTTGTTTGTTTGTTTTTGGCAGTATTGGGGATGGAACCAAGGGCTTCATTCATGCTAGGCAGGTACTCTAGTACTTCCTAGCTCTACCTGAATTATTTTAAATCCTCACTGTTACATTTTATAATTTTCTGTACCATGTATTCCATCTTTTTTATCATTTTCAATACTAAAAATATATATTTTATAAAGACTTTTAAAGATTTGACTCAGCAAAAGAGTAGTATCATGAGTGTTGAACTTGCATGTAAGTATCAAGAGCATATGTCAAGTCACTGGAAGGGCCATAATAAATGACAAGACACTCTTTTCTGTACATCTGCACACACAGAATATGCAGTTTCTCAGACCCTGGCTCTTTGAGCGACTGAATAAGCAATGGTAACTTATTGTGATTTTCATTTACCTTTTTAAATTGAAGATTATATTTTTCATAGTATGATTTAAAAATGATGGTAGTTATAACACTACACACATTTAATTACCAACCACAGAGGTATACATATAACATTTTTTTCTCCATCTTTGTTAAATTGGGTATTTCTTATTTACATTTCAAATGTTATTCCCTTTTCCGGTTTCCAGGCCAACATCCCCCTAACCCCTCCCTCTCCCCTTCTATGTGGGTGTTCCCCTTCCTATCCTCCCCCCATTACCGCCCTCCCCCCAACAATCCTGTTCACTGGGGGTCCGACATTTGCAGGGCCAAGGGCTTCCCCTTCCACTGGTGCCCCTTCTAGGCTATTCATTGTTACCTACGAATTTGGAGCCCAGGGTCAGTCCATATATAGTCTTTGGGTAGTGGCTTAGTCCCTGGAAGCTCTGGTTGGTTTGGCATTGTTGTTCATATGGGGTCTCAAGCCCCTTCAAGTTCTTTCAGTCCTTTCTCTGATTCCTTCAACAAGGGTCCCGTTCTCAGTTCAGTGGTTTGCTGCTGGCATTCGCCTATGTATTTGCTGTATTCTGGCTGTGTCTCTCAGGAGAGATCTACATCCGGTTCCTGTCAGCCTGCACTTCTTTGCTTCATCCATCTTTTCTAATTGGGTGGCTGTATATGTATGGGCCACATGTGGCAGGCTCTGAATGGGTGTTCCTTCAGTCTCTGTTCTAAACTTGGCCTCCCTATGCCCTCCTAAGGGTATTCTTGTTCCCCTTTTAAAGAAGGAGGGAAGCATCCGCATTTTCATCATCATTCTTGAGTTTCATGTGTTCTGTGCATCTTGGGTAGTTTGAGCATTTGGGCTAATATCCACTTATCAGTGAGTGCATACCATGTATGTTTTTCTGTGTTTGGGTTACCCCACTCAGGACGATATTTTCCAGTTCCATCCATTTGCCTATGAATTTCATAAAGTCATTGTTTTTGATAGCTGAGTAATATTCAATTGTGTAGATGTACCACATTTTCTGTATCCATTCCTCTGTTGAAGGGCATCTGGGTTCTTTCCAGCTTCTGGCTATTATAAATAAGGCTGCTATGAACATAGTAGAGCATGTGTCTTTGTTATATGATGGGGCATCTTTTGGGTATATACCCAAGAGAGGTATAGCTGGGTCCTCAGGTAGTTCAATGTCCAATTTTCTGAGGAACCTCCAGACTGATTTCCAGAATGGTTGTACCAGTCTGCAATCCCACCAACAATGGAGGAGTGTTCCTCTTTCTCTACATCCTCGCCAGCATCTGCTGTCGCCGGAGTTTTTAATCTTAGCCATTCTGACTGGTGTGAGGTGGAATGTCAGGGTTGTTTTGATTTCCATTTCCCTTATGACTAAAGATGTTGAACATTTCTTTAGGTGCTTCTCAGCCATTTGACATTCCTCAGCTGTGAATTCTTTGCTTAGCTATGAACCCCATTTTTAATAGGGTTATTTGTCTCCCTGCAGTCTAACTTCATGAGTTCTTTGTATATTTCAGATATAAGCCCTTTATCAGTTGTAGGATTGGTAAAGATCTTTTCCAATCTGTTTGTTGCCAGTTTTGTTCTAATGACAGTATCCTTTGCCTTACAGAAGCTTTGTAGCTTTATGAGATCCCATTTGTCGATTCTTGATCTTAGAGCATAAGCCATTGGTGTTTTGTTCAGGAAATTTTCTCCAGTGCTCATGTGTTCGAGACTCTTCCCCACTTTTTCTCTATTAGTTCGAGTGTATCTGGTTTGATGTGAGTTAATTTATCTCCTGTAAACAGCTGAACCTTTAAAAAATATCCAGATTGATAGTCTGCATTTTAATTTGGCTGTTGAAATCATTCACATGTACTATTGCTGTTGCTATGGTTGGATATACTTTTGCTGTCTTAGACTCTTGTTTATGTACGTTTTGTATCTACTTGTTCCTTTATTTCTCCTTTGTTAAGTTCTTAGACACTTAGTGAATATTTTCTAGTGTAGTATTTTAATTACTTTAACAATTCTTCCAAAATATATTTTGTCCTCTTGGTGTTACTCTGGAGGTTGCCAAATATAACTTAACCATCCCATTCTTCCCTCATTTGGGCTTCTGTGACCATCCCACTAATGGAAGTACTCATCAAAGAAACAGATTTTAAATCCAATAACAGATTTCTACTCTCCCTTTTACTCAGCTTCTGTTTGATCTTGTTAATTGCTCTATTTTGAATTTTGTCTCAAGTGGTTTGCAGAATGGTGTTCCGCCTTGCTCTCCCCTACACAATCACGTACTCCTGTTCTGTCTTCTATCATGGTTTCTTCTCCTTTTCCAGACATCAAGATACAGTGCGGGCCCAGCCCCGAGGGCTGCCTCTCCTGTCTTCCTTCATTACTCATTAGTTACTCCAGTTCACAGGAGACTGTAACTTGTCTTTCCTCTGAACTTGAAACTCCACAGCAAATGTGCCTTCTTAGCATCCCCACTTTGGATGCTCAGTAGACATCTACATTTTGCCACATTGAGAGATAGACTACCAAGCCTGCCATACCCTGATTAACACGGTGAATACTAATCCATTTTCTTCTAGATGCTCAGGCTAAAAATCCCTGGAGGGGCTCTGGTCTTGGTGCTCTCTGTCTCTCACGCTCCCTCACCCAGTGTATTAGCAAACTTTGTCAGCTGTCTCCTTTCAGATTTATCTGCAACTTAAACACTTCCTCAATTACCACTGCTCTTATAACAGTTAGTGCATTCCTCTGTCTGGACTCCTGCAATTACCACCATCCCTGGCTTCCCCCTACAGTGTAGTCACAGAACAGCCAGGGTGATGTTTTGAGAAAGTCACGTAATTTAGGTTGATTCCCACACTTGGTATGTGAGTGCTGGTTCTTGGTAGAAGCCTCCCTGTCTTTCCTCTTTCTCTGTCTCTCACTGTCTGTCTCAATCTCTGTCTTTCTCTGTCTCTGTGTCTCTGTGTCTGTGTCTCTGTCTCTCTGTAATTACTAGTTGGCTGTTTTTCCAATGAAGTATCTGAATTTCTCTAGACTATGAATGATATTTCAAGAGATCAGGAAGGTAGAAGCTGTCTTTTTAGTAATCTAATGTTGGAAGTTACATAGCACCCCTCTGTCAGGTTTGTGAGCCAAGTTTTTAAATCTGACACTCATTTTAGGAGGGAAAAATAGGCTTTTCCTTTGCAAGGATTGTTGTAAAGCTTCCAGATGTCAAACCACCACAGGGTCTTCCTCAGATGCTTCTCTGGTCTCATTTTCTTCAATTTCCCCATTTCATGCTTAACTTTTACCTTTACTATACCTAAAACATGACAGGCATGTCCCTACCTCAGGGCCTTTGAGCCGTCTCTGCCTGCAAGGAGCTTTCTGGCTGACAGTCACATAGCTCTGTTACCTCTCCCTTCTCTGCTCAAAGGTCAGCTCATCTCAGAAAAATGTCTTATGTGCGTAGTTACAACAGCACATCCGCTTTTACCTCTCTACCTGCTTTCTGTGCCTTCCTTTCCTCATAGATTGTGTCACTACCTGACAAGGGCTGTATCTATTTTTTTTTAAATTATTACCTTCTTCCTTTTGTGCCTCCCTTCACCTGAAAAGTTTCAAAAATGAGCAGGAACTTGGTGTGTTTAGTTCACATCTGTAACCCCAGTGTCATGAGTATCACTCTTTTCTGCTACTGATTCTTGGTACTATTGTTTTACATGAATGAAGACATTAACCAACTGTGTTTATAGTTACACTGAGGGAATATGTATTTACATCTATGTAGAGGAATCACATGTTCAGAAAAGCAGTTGAGAAGTAGTGACCATGTGGGGTGATCTTGGGTCAACTTCTTTCTTGAATGTTATCTCTTGTCTTGCATATATTTACATAGCATTTTACCCAGAATTATAGTTACAGACCTTTGAATAACTTCTCAAAATAATTTGACCTCTTTATTCAATTTATTATTAGTAATTCATATATTCCTTCAAGGTTTTTAAAACTGTCGTTAAACTGTAATAGTGACAACGACAACTACAACAAACAAATAAAAACACCAAAAACTCAAAAAAAAAAAAAGATTATGTACACATAGTGCTTTTGTGCTCGAAAACTTCCTCTTTCCATAAATTTTCCATGGTAAATATGTTGTGAACAATGCTTTGATAGACCAAATAAAATAATTAGCTCCCCCAAATTTGAAAGTTTTGTACATCTAGGTCCAGTTATTAAAACACTGTGATCCCATAAATCTCTGCTGTAACTTGCTTCATTTATTTTGCTTTTGCATTTGTATTACATGTTCATATATTAATTTGGTATTCTTTTTTAAGTTTATTTTTATTTCATGTGCATTCATGTCTTATCTGCATGTATGTCTGTGTGAAGGTGTCAAATCTCCTGTAAATGGAGTCACAGACAGCTGTGAGCCACCATGTAGTTGCTAGAAACTGAACCTACCCAGATCCTCTGGAAGAACACCTAGTGTTCTTAACCACGAAGCCATCGCTCTAGTCCCCTGAATTTGGTATTATTAATTTGTGACTTCTTTAAAGTATTACCATTCTGCTTCTTTTGAGAAACCCTAATGCCTAGTACTCAGTCACCTAGTATTCTCTATCCAGCCCTTTGTTAAGAGACATCCCTCTACTACATGAAACATTGGGAATTTTGTGTCTTAATTCTTCGGTGATATTGTATATATTAGCATATCTTTCTATATTTGTGGCTCTTTTTCCTATGTTCTATAAGATTATCCTTTTGGATAAAAATCATGTCTAATTAAATGCTCTTGAGTGTTACACTCTGGCTTATATAGTTTTGTTATCTGACTCTACACTAGTTAAGCTGAAAATATGATAAACCTATCATTAAAGGGTTATAAAGGACATTGTAATATTAACCAGATGTTACCAAATTAGACACTGATAAATGTGTATATGCACTTATATTTCTAATGGTCTTTAGAACTTTTACTGGTCTATTTAAAGTATCAAGAATATAAAGTAAAAATTATTAGAAACAAAACATGGAAATAAATCAAAAGTTAGAAATCTTCATTTCTGATGGCTTTCTACAGGATTGTCTTCCTTTTTCACTCTGCAGAACTGTTGTGGATGCTACTCTCTGTGGAAGAAGCCAGGCATAGTGGGACACATCTTTTGAGGCATGGGTAAGTGGAGTGCTATGATTTGAGGCCAGTCTGGTCTATATAGCAAGTGGCAGGACATCCCTGCAACACAGAGAGACCCTGTTTCACAAAACAAAAACCAAATGAACAAGTGACAGAAGGTGGCTAGCTCAGAGTTCCTGAGTGACAGCAGACCCTCCATCTCTCTAACCAACCAGTTCTGTGCTTGAGTCACATTAAATCATTCTCTATCCTATGACATCCATGAATCATATTCCTCTGATTCTCAAGCTGATGACTATTTGTTATATCTACTGTGGGAACCAAGTAAGGGCTAATCTTGCTCCTGGTTACCTATGGGATCCAAACGTAGGCCAAAGCATGTGCAGCATCTGATGAACTTAGCCAATCAATTAATTCAGAGGTTTCAGTTTCAAAAAAGAAACATCACACAGGAAACCATTGTTACTACTTACATAGTTGAGCTACACCATCTAGCTTAAAACCCAAACATTTATAAGCTGTTTTTGTTGATATGCTTCTGAATTGTTTTATATATAGAGCCCATGTGAAATCATTCATAAGGCATATTTGATTGAGAAAAAAATCAAACATGACCTGGGGACGGTGGGTGGGGGGAGAGTCAATAGCAACTTTCTACTTGATGAATCAATGGTACTAGGTTCAGACACCAGGTGACAGTTTGCTTCTATCATATTGGCATCCAGGAATGGTTAGTATCACAGATTACCTTGGGTCGGGTAATCTTAACTATTCGCATGCCAGTGAAGACCTCAGGATTTGTCAAGTTCAGAAAAATTATTGATTTCACCACCTCCCCTTTGGTTTTGGTTTTGTGTGGAGACAGGTTCTCACTCTATCCCAGACTGCTCTCAAATTTGTAGCATCCCTTCTGCCTCAGGCTTAGGATACTTTCTACCACAGTATTGGGATTAACAAGGATATACCACCAAACTCAATTTCAAAACTTCCCTTTACAATATTCTAGGAAATGTCAAGAAAATATAACATGAGAATACATAGAAAGAAATATAAAGAACTCTCCATGGCATTTAAATATATAATGGCTAAGAAATCCTGTCAATCAATATTGATAACAGAATGACAAAATGCTAGAAGAAATTGAATTATTGAATCCAATACATGAGTCTTTCAAGTTTATTTTATTTTTCTAATTAATCAACTGTTCTGTCAGATAATCTCTGAAATTCTAGTAGTTTACCAAAATTAAAATTTCCTTCTCATTTCTCTCATAGCCTTTTATAGACATATCTGCCAGCTTGCAGTTACTGTAATCAATATCTAAGACAATTAGCTTCTGAATAGAAAGGGTTTACTTGTGCTCACAGTTTCAGAGATTTTGTCCATAATTGGGTTGCCTCATTGCCTTGGGTCTGTGGTGAGACAGTGCATCTTGTAGCTGAGGACCAAAAGAGAGGAAGAGGAAGAAGAGGAAGAGGAAGAGACATTACCATCATAATCTTATCAGAGACACAAAGCCAATAACTGAACTGTTTTTAAGTACACCTGCTTCCTAAAGACTCTATTACTTAATTGTGTCCTATTGGGAACTAAATGTTTTGTATGTGCACTTTTGGAGATCACTTGTAATTGGGATTTCAGCTCCTCCCACGTTGCATGTTCCCCATAACTACTTATTGAACCCTTACATTTTGAAGGGTTTGGAATCAAACAATCTGCGTTCAAATTCCAACTCTTCCATTTCTAGCTGGATACCTTGGACATTCCAGTTAATCCCTTTAAGCCTGTCTTTCTCATATAGGAAATGTGGTTGGTATCGATCCAGTTCAAAAGGTTATGAATCCTTACATATTTAAGAGTTACATTTTTTGACTCCAGTACTACAGGAAAGAACTATTATCCCTAGCTAAATGTAAAGGGACTGGTTTCTGTGGGGGAAGTGTGACAGGTCTCCACTGCACAAAATTGTGCACACTATGCAGAGACTAGCTAGACACAGCTACTTCCATTTCTTCTTTTATAACCCTAGAGCAGACATACAAGTGCATTGATGGTAGCGAAAACAAACCTATTATGGGATGTCATTAATATAGTTCTACATAGTCCATTTAAATCTCTGACATGTGCTAAGAGAGAAAGATGACTATACCTCATCTGAAGGAAAGGTGGGAGAGAGACATGCATAATTAACATTAATCGAAAGAGATATAAAAGTGCCAACATTGAAGTACAAGTTAAAGGTTCTTTAAGGTAACTCATACTAAAGGTGCAAGTTAAAAGTACAAACAGTCAGGAAGATGTGAATCTCTCAATACAGAACAGCAGAAACTGATCTCTACTGGGGTTCTTTGTCTTTTTGAAAGAGACCTACCCTGGCAGGAAAAGGAGAAATTACAGGAACATATGGCCATATAGTATTCTAATCTAGCCCAGACCACATGGGAAATAGATCCTGTCACAGAAGTCTCCCACCACCCCTTTGCTGCTTTCTCAATGTCTGACATTGTTTCCCCTTGTTTCCTTTCAGTGCCACTCCCCAGTAGTCCCACTTCGTTGACAGCCTTTGCACCTCATGTTCAGCACCATTTGACTATGTCTTTACAGGGAGGAAACTTGGCTGCTGGCCATCTGACACATAGGCCTTTCTTAGACTTACCATTGTATAGGTAATTGTGTGGAGCTGATGCTAAGGTCCTGTTCCCCAGTTGGTTCTTGATCAATCAAAAAAGATGCCAGGGGCTAATTGCTGGGCAGAAGGAAAGAGGCGGGATGTCTGAGCCCCTGCAGGCAGGTTAAGAGATGTGGGAAGAGAAAGGGGGATCTCACCATGCTTCCAAGGGAGAAAAGGTGACCAGTCATGTGAGGTCTTGGGCAGAGTGGCTATAGGCTGCTTCCTCAGGTGGGAGATTAGAAATGCCTGTAAACTGAAGGCAGTTTTGGGTTGTTGAACAAGGAGAAAATAACCAGGACACTAAGCTAAGGGCAGATTAAGAGGTGCTGAGCTAAGAGTATTGGGAAGGGCACACCAGCTTTGGGAGCTTAGGAGCTCCAGCAATAGAGCCCATAAGGAAGGTAGAAATTGAGCTATGTGTATGGCTGTGTTTTTCATCAGTGAATCCAATATTCTCTGGGCTGGCACTGGTAGCATGGTCTGCCCAGAGCTCAAGGTGGGGTACTAGGAACTATGCTATACCATTGCTGAGAGACGAGAGTTTGTAAACAGACATGAGCATACGTGCACTGGGCTGACTCCTGCAGGCATTGTAATATGTGACACACCTATTATTTTAAAAAGAAAGAGATAATTAGATTTCAGCTGAGGCAAAAAGGAAAGCAACATTTGGCTTAGGTAGAACATGGATAAAAGAAAGAAAATAAGAATTTCTAATTATATTTGGGGAGCAATTAGATAGCTAGAGTGACTACAGTGTCAGATTTATGGGGTTGGTGGAATTTACACTGGATTATAAATTCATGAGGCCAAAGGAAGAGTGTTTAGAGACTGTTGGCAAGAAGTGACCTTGAGGATGCTCCTCAAAGTCACAATGTTCATACAACTTTCCACTCAGCATCTTAGTGGCCACAAATGCCACATTCAAAACTCTGGGATCATTCCAATAGGAGAGAACATTGTGTGCCCTGTGACTAGGAAAGTATTTAATGCTTTGGAATCAAACAGATCTGTGTTCAAATCCCACATCTTCCATTTCTAACTGGTCACTTGAAAATCCCTGAAGTATTCTTAACAGAGTTGAACAGAATAGGAGAATGGGGTTTATTGTTAGTATAGTACAGCCCTGGGGAGTACAGAAGGAATTGTCTCTTCTTTTACTTTTTGTTTCATATTTATTTTTCCTTCTTTTTATTTAATCTCTTTTTTACACTCCAGATTTTGTTCCCCTCCCAGTCTATCCTCAGACTGTTCCACATCCCAGACTTCCTCTCCACATCCCTGTCTCCATGAGGATGTCCCCACCTTACCACCCACCACTCCACCAGACCTTTAATCTCCCTGGGGCCTCCAGTCTCTTGAGGGTTAGGTGCATCTTCTCTGACTGAACTCAGACCCAGAAGTCCTCTGATATGTATGTGTTGGGGGCCTGATATCACATGGCATATGCTGCCTGGTGGTCCAGTGTCTGAGAGTTCTCAGGGATGCAGGTTAATTGAGACTACTGGTCCTCCCACAGGGTGGTCCTCCTCCTCAGCTTCTTCCAGTTTTTTCCTAATTCAACCACAGGGGTCAGCAGCTTCTGTTCATTGGTTGGGTGCAAATATCTGCATCTGACTCTTTCAGCTGCTTGTTGGGTCTTTCAGGGGGCAGTCATGATACGTCCCTGTTTGTGAGCACTCCATAGCCTCAGTAATAGTGTTAGGCCCTGGAGCTTCCCCTTGAGCTGGATCCCACTTTGGTCCTGTCACTGGATCTTCTTTTCCTCAGGTGCCTCTCCATTTTCAATCCTGTAGTTCTTTCAGACAGGAACAATTATAGGTCAGAGTTTTGACTGTGGGATGGCAACCCCATCCCTCACTTGATGCCCTGTCTTTCTGCTGGAGGTGGACTCTACAAGATCCCTCTCCCCACTACAGGGCATTTCATCTAAGGTCCCTCCCATTGAGTCCTGAGAGTCTCTCACCTCCCAGGTCTCTGGTACATTCTAGAGGGTCCCCCACCCTCCTACCTCATGAGGTTGCCTGTTTTCATTCTTTCTGATGACCTTCAGAGATTCATTTCTTTTCCTTCACCCAAAATCAGATCATGTTCCCCTCCCCCCATCCTCTTTCCCTCCCAAGTCCCTCCCTGCTTTGCTTTCTTCTCTCTCCCAAGTGGGACTGAGGTGTCCTCACTTGGGCCTTTCAGCTTATTGAACTTTTTGAGTTCTATGACCTGTATCTTGGGTATTCTGTACATTTTTCCTTTGGCTAATATCAACCTATTAGTGAGTACATACCATGCATGCCCTTTTGGGTGTAAGTTACCTCAATCGGGATGATATTTTCTAGTTCCATCCATTTGCCTACAAATCTCAGGATATCCTCATTCTTAATAGCTGAGTAATACTCCATTGTGTAAATGAACCACATTTTTTGCATCCATTCTTCTGTCGTGGGATTTCTGGGTTGTTTCCAGCTTCTGTCTATCACAAACACGGCCCCTATGAACATAGTAGAAGATGTGTCCCTGTGGCATGTTGGGGCATTTTTGGGGTGTATTCCCAATATTAATATTGCTGGGTCTTCAGGTAGATCTATTTCCAATTTTCTGAGGTATCTCCAGATTGATTTCCATCCGTAGTGGTTGTACACTATGTAGTTTGCAATCCCACCAGCAGTGGAGGAATTTTCCTCTTCACATCCTCATAAACATGTGTTCTTACTTGAGGTTTTGATCTTAGCCATTCTGATTGCTGTAAGGTGTAATCTCAGGGTTGTTTTGAGTTCCATTTCCATGATCACTAAAAACTTTGAACATTTATTTAGATGAATTCTCTGTTTAGTTCTAGACCTCATTTTTTAATTGTGTTGTCTGTCTGTTTGTTTTGGTGGTTAGCTTCTTGAGTTCTTTGTATATTTTGCATATTAACCCTCTATCAGATGTGGGGTTAGTGAAGGTTCTTTTCCAATCTTTAGTAGGTTGCCAATTTGTCTTATTGACTATGTCCTTTGCCTTACAGACGCTTTCCCATTTCATGAGGTCCCATTTATCAATTCTTGATCTTAAAGCATGAGCTATTGGAGTTCTGTTTAGGAAATTTCCCCCTGTCCCAATGAGTTCAAGGCTCTTTCCTACTTTCTCTTGTATTAGACTCAGTATATCTGGTTTTATGTTGAGGTCTTTGATCCACTTGACTTGAACTTTGTTCAAGGTGACAAATATGTCTATTTTCATTTTTCTACATACAGACAGCCAGTTAGACCAGCACCATTTATTGAAGATGCTTTCTTTTTTCCATTGTATATTTTTGGCTTCTTTGTCAAAGATCAAGTGTATATAAGGGTGTGGTTTTATTTCTGGATCTTCAATTCTATTCCATTAATCAATGTGTATATCTCTGTACCCATACCATGTAGTTTTTTATCACTATTGCTCTGTAGTAGAACTTGAGGTCAAGGATGGTAATTCCCCTAGCCATTCTTTTACTGTTAGGAATTGTTTTCACTCTTCTAGGTATTTTGCCTTTCCAGATGAATTTGAGAATTGTTCTTTCCATGTCATTGAAGAATTGTGTTGGGATTTTGATGGGGACTACATTGAATCTGTAGATTGCCTCTGGTAGGATGGCCATTTTTACTATGTGAATTCTGCTAATTCATGAGCATGGGAGATCTCTCCATTTTCTGAGACCTTCTTTGATTTCTTTCTTGAGACACTTGAAGTTATTGTCATACAGATCTTTCACTTGTTTTGTTAGAGTTACCCCAAGATATTTTATATTATTTGTGGCTATTGTGAAGGGAGTTCTTTCCCTATTTTTTTCAGCCTTTTTATCATTTGTATAAAGGAAGGCTATTGATTTATTTGAGTAAATTTTATATCTGGCCACTTTGCTGAAGTTGTCTATCAGCTGAAGAAGTTCTCTGGTAGAATTTTGGGGGTCATGTACATATATTATCATATCATCTGCAAATAATGATACCTTTATTTCTTTTTTGCTAGTTTGTCGATCTCTTTTTGTTGTCTAATTATTCTAGCTAGAACTTTGAATACTATATTGAATATATATGGGGAGAGTGGGCATCCTTGTCTTGTCCCCAATTTTAGTGGGATTGTTTCAAGTATCTCTCCATTTAATTTGATATTGACTGTTAGTTTACAGTAAATTGCTTTTATTATGTTTAGGTATGGGCCTTGAATTCCTGTAGTAGGATCTGATGTTTTGTTTTGTTTTGTTTTGTTTTAATTTCCTTCATTTCTGTTGTTATGTTCCCTTTTCATTTCTGATTTTGTTAATTTGGATACCGCCTTTGGTCCTTTAGTTACTTTGACTATGGTTTTAATTATCTGGGTTATTCTTTCAAAGAACCAGCTTTTGGCTTTGTCGATTCTTTGTATTTCTCTCTGTTTCTATTTGGTTGATTTCGGCCTTGAGTTTGACTATTTTCTGCCCTTTACTCATCTTGGGTGTGTTTGCTTCTTTTTGTCCTAAATATCTCAGGTGTGCTGTAAAGTTGCTGGTGTAAGGTCTCTCCAGTTTCTTTACCAGGGCACTTAATGCTATGAATTTTTCTCTTAGCACTGTTTTCATTGTGTCCCATAAGTTTGGATATGCTGTGTCAACATTTTCATTAAAATCAGGAAGTCTTTAATTTCTTTCTTTATATCTTGCCTAATGAACTTATTATCATTGAGTAGAGAGTTGTTCAGTTTCTATGTCTCTGTGGGCTTTTGTTGTTTTTGCTGTCATTAAAGACTAGCTTAGGCCATGGTGATATGATAAGATGCATGGGATTATTTCAATCTTCTTGTATCAGTTGAGGGTTGTTTTGGACCAATTACATGGTCAGTTTTGGAGAAGGTACCATAAGGTGTGGAGAAGGTGAATTTTTTTGTTTTAGGCTGAAATGTTCTATAGATATCTGTTAAATCCATTTGGTTCATAACTTCTATTGGTTTCAGTGTGTCTGTTTAGTTTCTGTTTCAATGACTTGTCCATTGGTGAGAATGGCGTGTTGAAGTCTCTCACTATTAGTGTGTGGGTTTCAATGTGTGTTTTGAGTGTTAATAAAGTTTCTTTTATGAATGTGGGTACCCTTTCATTTGGGGCATAGATGTTCAAAATTGACAGTTTTCTCTTGGAGGGTTTTCCCTTTGATGAATATGAAGCATCCTTCATCATCATGCTTGATAACTTTTGGTTGAAAATCTATTTTATTGGATATTAGAATGGCAACTCCAGCTTGTTTCTTGGGACCATTTTCTTGGAAGACCTTTTTCTATCTTTTACTCTGAGACAGTGTCTGTCTTTGTTATTGAGGTACATGTTTCTTGTATGTAGCATAATGCTGGATCTTATTTGCATATCCAGTCTGTTAGCTTATGTCTTTTTATAGGTGAGTACAGTCCATTAATATTGAGAGATCTTAAAGATAGATGACCCTTGATTACTGTTATGTTTGTTTTTGTAAGTAGCTTTATGTGCTTGTGGTTCTCTGCTTTTGGCTTTGTTATGAGATGATTAATAATCTTATCTTTTCTTTGGTGTAGGTACCTTCCTTGTGTTGGCATTTTCCTTCTAGGATCCTCTGTAGGGCTGGATTGGTCGATAGATACTGTTTGAAATTTTTTTTTTTTTGGTCTGGGAATATTTTGGTTTCTCCATCTATGTTGTTTGTGAATTTTGTTGGGTATAGTAACCTGGACTGGCATTTGTGTTCCTTTAGAGCCTGCATGACCTCTGATAAGGCTCTTCTGGCTTTTAGTGTCTCTGTTGAGAAGTCTAGTGTAATTCTGATAGGTCTACCTTTGTTTGTTACTTGGCCCTTTCCCCTTGCATCTTTTAAATATTCTTTCTTTGTTCTGTGTGTTTAGTGTTTTGATTATTATGTGATGAGAGGGTTTTCTTTTCTGGTCCCATTTATTTGGTGTTCTATAGGCTTCTTGTACCTTTATCACCATCTCTTTCTTTAGGTTGAGGAAGTTTTCTCCTATGACTTTGTTGAAGACATTTTTAGGTCCTTTGAGCTGGGAATGTTTGTTCTCCTCTATTCCAATTATTCTTAGATTTTGTCTTTTCATTTTGTCCTGAATTACTTGAATGTCTTGAGTTAGGACTTTTTCATGTTTTCAATTTTCTTTGACAGTTGTGTCAATCTCTTCTATGGTGTCTTCTATACCTGAGATTCTCTCTTCTATTCCTAGTATTCTGTTGGTGATACTTATATCTGCAATTCCTGACTTCTTTCCTAGTTTTTTCATTTCCAGGTTTGCCTCCATTTGTGTTTTCTTTATTGTTTCTACTTCCACTTTTAGGTTTTGGATCTCTTTATTCAATTCCTTCACCTGTTTGATTGTGTTTTCCTGTATTTCTCTAAGGGATTTATTTGTTTTCTCTTTAAGGGCTTCTATCTGTTTACCTGTGTTTTCTTGTATTTCTTTCAGTGAGTTATTTATTTCCTCCTTAAAGGACTCTATTATCTTCATGATATAGAATTTTAGATCAGCTTCCTGATTTTCAGGTGTGTTGGTGTAGTCAGGGCTTGCTGTGGTGGGAGAACTGGGTTCTGATGATGTCCAGGTATTTTGATTTCTGTTGCTTATGGTCTAGCACTTTCCTCTCACCATCTGGTTATTCCTGGTGTTTGCTGATATGAGTGACACTGTCTGGAGTCTGCCTCTTTTGTCCCTTGGTGGTTTCAGGTCTCCTGGTATGCCTGTGGCCCAGGTTGTAGCAAACCTCCTGTGGGTCCTTCCAACTGGAGGGTATTTAGAGGGCAGAGAAGCTGCTGATCTGTGGCCCTGGCTGCAGTAGACCTTCTGGGAGGCCTTCAGACTTTTGGGTCTTCAGAGGAGCAGTCAAGCTGTTGTCCTGTATGAAGCAGTTCTCCAGGGTGGCTTATGGACTGTGGTTTCTGTTTTCCTGTGTGCAGTCGAATTCCAGAGAGGCTTTCAGTCTGTTGGGTCAGTTGCTGTACATGCCACAAAGCCCCCAGGAGGTCTTCAGACTGTGGTGTGGGTTGCCCAGATGTTTTGTGCACAGAGGAACTCCTGGGATGCGTTTAAGCTGTGCTGTCTTCAGGGGAGCAGACAAGCTAGCCATCAGTTGCTCAGTTTCCCTGTGTGCAGTGGATCTCCTGGGGTGCCTCAGGCTGTGGTGTCAATTACCCTGAGTGCAGTGGATCTCCTGAGATGTCTCAGACTGTGGTGTCAATTACCCTGAGTACAGCAGGTCTCCTGGGATGCCTCAGAATGTGGTATCAAATGCTCTGAGTACAAGGATCTTCTGGGATGCCGCAGGATGTGGTGTGTTCAGGGGAGCAGACTAGCTAGTAGTCTGTCCCAGCAGAAAGGACTGCTGAAAGAGAAGTGGAATTTGGTGGGCGGGGATTTTGGAGATTGATGGATCCCAAGCCGTGAACTTTGGGAGTCTTCTTACCAAATTCCCTGAGTGCAGTGGATCTGATATGGTGTCTTCAGGGGAGCAAACTAGCTAGCAGTCTGTTCCAGCAGAAAGAACCAGGCGAAAGGGTCATTTTTATTTTCTATGACTCATTTTCAGTAAGAAAACTGCTTAGGTTCCTTACTCATGGCTTTCAACTCTCTGACTCAAAAAAAAAATGCAGCAAAATATTGTTAGTTTTAAGAACTGTCCAGGTACATATAAGGAAATGTAGGCTGAGGGCCATGCAAAGCCCTAAAAAGGACATCGGTGGGCCAGACTATAACTGTATCCGGAAACTGATTCTAGAATCACTGTTTCTCTTTCTTCTTTCTTCCATCCTCCTCCTTTCTCCCACCCCCTTTCTCCCTCTCCCCCTGCTTCTTGCCTTTGCTTCTAGCACAGTGCTTATTAATAAGTAAAGAGAATGAATGGAGTTCATCCGTCTAATGTTTCTTGGTCATTCTGAGTAGGTCCTCTGTCTTCCGGCATTGTCAAGCTGATGAACCATTCAGAGGTTGTCATTTCTGCTTCTTCACTTGTTATGCACCTACTTAATGTGTTGGGAACCAGAACAAGCAAGTGAACAAACATGCATCAAATCCTAAAGCGTGATAACTTCTAACCAAAGAAACAACGTCAAAGCTCCTCTGTGATCTTTGCCCTTACTGTCATCCTCTGTCTTAATTCTTTTTCTCTCTTGAATTACAGGAGGGCTTCATCTAGTCTACAACATTCTTTTGGGAGGAATACAGCCATTGGGAAATTTCAGCATCCAAGAAGTACTAACTGTGGAAGAAGATTGGGATAAGTACCTCTACATTCAGATGCTGTTTAGAATTCTCATCCATCCTGTGGCAGGGCCAGAGACTTCTGGAGACTTTAACCACAATAGAAGACAGTCTTGCTCTGTGTATGTCTCTCAGCTCTCTGGAGCTTTTGTTCAGCACCTCTCAGCGTACCCCAAGACTCTCCCTATCCAGATCCCTCTCTATCTTTCTAAAGCTGGGAAATCATATTTAATCCTTAGCCTTCTGGTCCATTAGGCACTCTTATACCATGTGTAGGACCTTTAACCTGTAATATTTATTTCCCCATGCACAGTAATATTTATCATTTCTCCTGCTTAATCCGTGCCTATTACCCATTGATTCTAGAAAACTGTATGAAAGTGGAGAAAAAGGTTCCCTTTTATTTTTCAGACACCATATCTTGTTGTCCAGGATAAGCGAAATTACACAAGACATCCCAACAGGCTGATGCATTTCCATATTAATATATGACTAGTGTATTGAGAAGATCAAAACTCACCGTTTCATATTTCTGACCTTTTCTCCAGTGGAGCATCTGAGGATGCTCAGGGAGCAGAACCATACAGAAGTTGACTTCAAAGCTCTTACTCTTGAGTGGTCAACCCTTGCCACTCAGTGTGTCTGTCTTTTGACCTCTGTTCACTATGAGCCCCCTTCAGCTTTACTGTTAGGAAAGGACTGTGCCCTTTATATACCATTATCTAAGAAAGTTAGAATCTTTTGTGTTGTCTGTTGTGGAAACCTGGCTACAAACTAGAGGTTGTTACCACATGTCTTGAACCTTTGTCACTGCAGAGCCCAGATCATGTTGTCTTAGCTCTCATGGAAATGTCAGTGCTGTCTTGTATATTAAAGCTTATGAAATGCTGTCTTCCTTAATTGTGTAAAATCCCACATTTAAAAAAAAAGCACAAACCTTACAAGCAGATTTGAAAATGATGGAAAACCAGCACAAGAAATTCAAGGCACTCAACACAATTGTTATTCATAAAAGATCCTGTTTGACTTGACAGTTCTTCTGGAAAATAATTCATTGCTCTTTTTTATTTCTAGTTATAACACATCAAGAACTAAATGTTGATTTTACAACACAATAAAAGAAAGCATGATTTGAATTAGTTATTAATGTTAATACTTTTTAAATTTAAAAGTGAGCACCAAGTCTTGATATTTGGTTAAATATTTATTGTTACATAATTTTTTTCCATAGAGGAATTTGACGATTATGCTCTCTTATATTTTGAAATAAGTTGCATGCCAAACTATGTGATCCTGCATCCATGTTGCTAACAATCATTGTCTATAGCACATGAAATATAACATATACCACATATATGCTCTTGTGTGCTCTTATGTTACAAACCCTAGAGTGGGTACTGTAGAATTCTTAGAGAGATTTCAGTGTTCATTTTGGTGGCTGGGAAGGACAGCTCTGTCTTTTTGGTTTATTTGCTTGCTTGCTTGCTTGCTTGTTTGTTAGAGACAAGGTCTTTCTTTATACACTGGGCATTCTGGAACTTGCTCTGTAGAACAGGCTGACTTTGAACTCATGGAGGTCCATGAGTCTCTGTCTCCAGAGTGCTGGAATTAATGGTTTGTGCCACCATACCTAGCCAGCATTGTTTCATTGAAAGTAGAGAACAAGAGCCAATAATAGTATCAAAAGGCAGGAGCAACAGCTTGGAAATGACCTTGGAATTAAGAAAAGACATTCCTTTTAAGGCATTGGGTAAGGCCCCAAGTGATCCTGCTAAGATTTGACACTCTATCTTGATGTGGGTGGTTCAGTGTTGGAACTAATTTAATTAAAAAAATCAGAAAATTAATTGAGCTTGGTGGCTCCTATTCATAATTCTAGCAATTGGAGGATTGAGGTAGGGGGATTGCTAAGCTTGGACCACATAAGTGTGGCTACCTGGGTCTCAGAGTAAGAACATGTCTAAAAAAATGAATAAATAATATAATAATAATTGGAATACCGTGTAGTTCCACGCATTATTGAGCCAACCTAAGCTTTGTATATGAGGAAAGCTTTCTTCTTCCGAGAAGTCACAGGGTCTAGACTTGCCGAAACTGCACTTGCTTTTCATTTTGGCTGTAAGATTGGTGCTGAGGAGTTCTTTGAAAAAAAAGATTCCCTTTCTCTTGATCTGTCCTTATAAGTCATAAACATATGAACTCATATAATTCTTAATTCTTCCTGTAAATTTCCAACTTGGTTAGCTTTTTCTTGACGCTTCTAAAGTTGGCTTCCACCGTCCAAATTTTTGTGTTCATCTCTGCCTATTGTTTAGCAACTGGGGTCATTAACTCACTAATAGCATTGGAGAGGCGCTAAAGTTTTTCAGAACTGCAGATTGACCTAATTAATGTCTTTCTGAATTGTGCTAATTCTCCCATTAAGCACTCTGGGGCCTCTCGAAGCACCCCAGTCTCGGCTGACATCTAGCCAGAAGTACTGTGTGCTCAGAGCAGGTCGTGATTTGCTTTGATTATGTGAAAAGTAGCTGCGTTTTAAAAACGTTTCCCGAAGTGTTTTCCTTCCTGTCGTGTACTGTTTGGATTAATCATTGATAACTCTTGCGTGTTATTTTGCCAGTTGCTGCTTGTTGTACTCTGTCTGGATCTCCCAGGCTCACCAAGGTCCACACTACTCTCACCCAACAGCTGTGATTTGTTAGTGTGGAGGGACTGGCCATGAACCCAGGTCAAAAATGCTCTCTTCACCACTTTAGTGAGGGATAATTGTTCGACTGTCAGAAAACATCAGTCTTGATTGATCAGAATCATCATATAATCTTGGCTGTTCATTCCCTAGGACTAGGTATAGAAAACTATGTAATTATATACTGGGCTACCTCCACAGCATATCTCTATACAGTCACAGTTACATATAGGTCCTGCTGAAGATGCCCTGACTATGAGACTATTGAGGACCTAGAATGTAGGAAGCAGGCAAGCAGTTGTCCTGGCTGAGGGATGACTTAAAGCTTGCTTCTGACTGAGTGGCTTCTATGATTACATGTTCAGTCGTAGCCCTTACCTGTGGAGGCCATGATGTAAGAGTTGGCCCATAGAAGTAACATCAAATTCATGGCTTTATATTGTTTTATTGTACATGTGTAAGTGTTTTGCCTGTTTGTAGGTCGCTTGTGGAAGTAACAAGCGGGTGTCTGATACCATGGAACTAGGGTTAGAGATGGTCGTGAGCTGCCAGCAGAATGGTGGAATTGAACCCCAGAGCCTCTGGGGGGAGTAGCCAGTGCTTATAACTGCTGAGCCATTTCTTCAGCCCCAAATTTATACTTTACATACACACCTATGAGATTTTAACATGCAAGTGTTCATAGTAAAGGGCTGATAATGACTAATATTATAATAATAGACCAATCACAATAATACTGTCATAAAGATTATATGAATGTGGTTTCATTTTATCTCTTGAAATATATTACTTATAGTACATCATCACTGTTGTGATGATATGCGTGGGCTCACACATACATAGTAAGATAAAGCGAGAGAGGATGTCTGAATGGTGGTTTAGCATCAGGTTACCTGAACATAAGCATTGTGATGTCTCCGTAGTTGATGTAACTCTGGTGGCTACTGCATGACTGGTGGCCATGGCATATACCACATGGAAACACTGCATAAAAGAATGACTTGTAATGAGGTGGAATGGGATGAAATGCATGAGACTTTATCCACTGCATGCACTACAAACTTTATGAGTTCTTTGTTTGAGGAAAGTTTCATTTAGTAGTCTTAGACCATGGTTCACCATGAGTAAGAGAAACTGCAGACAGTGAAAAGTGTGAACGAGGAGATCTGGTTTATAGGCTCAAACGCATATCTTGCTTCCTTGATGGTGCGGTATTGTACTTAATCATAGCATGTAAGTTTGTTTTCATCTGTGAGATGTGCACTTTTATGTGGGAGAGTCAATTTTTCATTGATGGTTAAGGGCTAAAATTTGAGAAAGAAACTATAGGAACCTAGCTTAGGAAGTTTTCATACAGATATCTACTTGATCCTAGCTTGGCTGATCCTCAGTGAGTCCAATTTCTTTATCCTGTGCTCTCAGTGTTTTCAGAACACTGTCTGTACCATGCACTTCTGATGCTTCATTGTTGTCTGAGACCTTGCAGACCCCAAACACTCCCTCTTGGGCCTTTTGAAATTCACAGAAATAGACTCCTGCAGTTATGCTCTGTGCATCTGGTTTTTTTTTTTTTCCCCAAAATAACCTTTGCGATCGTACCCACTTCATAGTATGTAAGTGTAGTTTGTTGTAAATTTTTCAATTGTTTGAATATATTGCAATATTTTTTATCCATTGTTTTTTAAGATTTAAAATGATTTTATTTATGCATATATGTATGTGTATGTCACATGCATGGGTACCTGAGGAAAACAGAAGAGAGTGTCAGATTCCTGAGAGCTGGATTTATGGGTGGTTCTGAGTCATCTGACATGGGTGTTGGAAACTAAACTCAGGTCTCCTGCAACAGCATTTAAGTTCTTTCAGATTAGGACTAGCATGATTAGTGCCATTACAAACATTTTATGAACCGCTTGAAAATAATTTTGGTGCACGTCATTTGGACGTATCACAATGATGAAACTGTTGACTCCAAAGGTGTCTTCAACTTCGGTTTACATGAGCAGAGCATGAAGTACGACTGACCACCTCATATTTAAGATTCATACTGCCAGCTTCTCTCTTTGATTCTTTCTAGTGGGTAGTGGCATTTAAGTGGAAGTAAATTTGCATGTTTGTAAGGGTGGAAACTATTTTTATTGCCATTGTACAGTTTCTTTCTTGAAGCATGTCAAGTCTCTTCTTGGCTTTATCTTTGCATAGCCTTTCTATAAAGTCTGGGTGGAGTTGGCTGTTCACAGTGTATCTTTACTAATTACAATATTGTGACTGTGTCACTTGGCAGGTGATGTCAGTGCTGGAATTAATTGCAATGCTCCAATGCCAGGCAGGCGCGAACTGACTCAGCATTACTGTTTCTTTCACAAATTGTTACTAGGCGTAAGTCGTTCCCTTGAGGTTTATTGTATTTTATTTTTTTGTCGGCAAGGGGGTCAAGGTTTACACATGGACTTCAAAGGAACTGAAAAGTACTCCTACGGATTCACAGTAAAAAGAATGATGGGAAACTGTGGATTCAGTAGACCTCAGAATAGCAAGCCTTAGAGTTCCACAACCTTCTACCCAACCCATCTTTCTTTTCACTCTTATTATACTTTTTTTGCCTGAAAAATAATAGAAGTCTTAGATAAATGACCTGATCATTTTAAAAAGTTGAAAGAAGAGTCTCTTTTCACATATTGACAAGTGTTTTTCTTTTGTTTTTCAAGCCAGAGGTAAAAATAACTGTGATGTAAACCTGGAGCTGTTACTCACTGGTGACATCCACACTGAACTATTGCCCAGACTGTGATGTCCACACTCAACCGGGATGGAATGCTGTACAATGTACTTCCAGCTACAACAGTAGTCTCCATGTGACATCATTGCCTACTGATAGTGCTCCATAGGCCTTGCCTTAGACATTATCTGTCTGTACTTAAATTCTTTGACGTTCTAGCTGACATGTACTGATGTGTCTTACATACGACACTACAGATTGGCACTTGATATAGCAGCATATGTATTACTTAGAGCAACTTCTTCCTGACCATGCCATATAGAGATGAAGTAAGTATGGTATGAAGTACGGGGTAGGCAGCCATCTTAACCTGTCAAGATTAGACCTAGGAATGCAGCACAGTCTAATGTCTACAGTGCATTATCTCCATGAAGAACATAGTCAAGAAACCAAAGCTTAGACAGTATGAAAGCTCAAGTGGTCTTGGTCGGGGTTTTACATGTCAAATTCTTTTTCTAAAATCCTATTTATTGATGTATTTAATTGGCAGGACTGAAGAGAAGCCTGTATATGTGACAATGCACACGTGGAGGTCAGAGGACAAATTGTGGGAGCCTGTTCTCTTCTTCTACCATGAAGTATCCAAAGACAGGACTCAGGTCTTCATGCTTGGTGGCAAAAGCTTTTTTCTACACTTGTGATTCTTGAAAACTCTTATATTGATTCAGCTCACATTTTGATGTCGCACATTCTGTTCAGGTATGCACATGTATCTTTCTGGAGACAGAAGAGTGTCTATGGTTTCCCTAAGATTCTCCTGGTAGGTGGTGTCTGTAGATTCCTATCGCTTCATTTATCTGGGCAGACTAACTGTGTTAAGTCCCATGTCTAATGACTGGCAGCACCAAAGCCAGTGTTGCTGCTCTGACTCCTTGACAAATGTTCCAGACAGAACTGGAAATCACAAAGTTAAGGCAGGAAATTGGATAGCAAGTTACTGACTGTATCTATTAATGGGATTAGACTTTTTTTCCTATCAAAACTCACTTTCAGTTATAATAAGTCCAATCCATGGAAATACAACATTCAAAATACAAAACTTAGCTTTTTTTTTTTTTTTTTTTTTTGTCACAGCATCCATCTATTTTGTAACTCGGAGGAAGTCTATAATTAGAGTTAGCAGTAGTTCTGATTAACAAATTCGATCTGCTCTCTTACTGAGCTAAGATTCCTTCTGATTTCTAGGATGTGTTGTATTAACCTGGAGGGGCTGTTACAGCTCACCTCCTGTTACTTAAATCAGTTGCCTGCTGGCCTGGTACTCAGTTTTGTGTGGCAGAACCTTCCTGCATCTGCACGATAATGTTCCTTTTAAATCCTAAACAATAAACATTCACCATACCACTCCACCCAGCACAGAAATGCTTTCTAACCTCAAATCAGCCACAAATAAGACTTGGAAATCAATTCATTGTGCACAGGCTTCCTGCCTGGTTCATGTTTTATAGCAAATAATTTTAGGAAAATATCTGCAGAGCATGTGTGTTTTGAATATGAACAAGTTGAGATATTGGGTATAATCTGGTCTTTGACCTTTTGGTATGATTTCTGATTTTACCCAGAGGGCATATTTTAGTGAGCAAAAACCATTTTTCATTGATAACTAGGACTAGAAAGGCTGCATGAATGAGTTTCAGGAGAGAGAGAAAAGAGAGAGAGAGAGAGAGAGAGAGAGAGAGAGAGAGAGAGAGAGAGAGAGCATACACATACTGTACTAGCTAGTTTTATGTCAACATGACACAAGCTAGGCTCATTTGAGAAGCAGGAGCCTCAACTGAGAAAAATGCCTCACCCGATTGGCTTGTGGGCAAATGTGTGGTGCATTTGTTTGATTGATGATTGATGTGGGCATGTGGTGCCACCTGTAGGATGGCAGTCCTGGATGCTACAAGAAATCTAGACTGAGCAAACCCTGAGGAGAAAGACAGTAAGCAGTGTTCCCCATGGCCTCTGCTTCAGCCTCCAGGTTCCAACCTTGACTTGCAGTGATGGAGTACACCATGAGAGCTGTAAGATGAAGTAGCCCTTTCTTCTTCCTCTCCCTATTGTTTTTTAGTCAAAGTGCCTTTTTATCACAGCAATAGAAACTCTGATTAAGACATGTACCCTTGGTGATTTTCTTCAAAACTATGGGATGGGGGCTTTTCAACATAATATATTCTCTGGTTGCTTTAAAAATTGTTTTCATGGGAAGCCAATTTATTATTTGTGCCTGTCATAATCATAAACAATAAACATTCACTGTACCACTCCACCCTGTGCAGAAATGCTCTCCGTCATTTTACTGTGCTCTGGTGCTCGCTGGAAGCTCCCAATTTCTTAAAATTCATGAGAACTTGAGGCCAGGAGGGGCAAGTCTCAAGTGTTTTTAGTTACAGGACCACTCAGAGCCAAAGAGCCTATTCTCAACTATTTCTGTTGGAATTACCCTTTCCCCTCTCTACCACCCCAAAAGTACTGCAATTAGTGGCAAACTGATGCTGCTCTGGGGGGGGGATTTCAAGGAGCTGATGTGTGGTTTTCATTACCATAAGAAAATTGGTAACTTATGGCAGAATCTGAAGCATTAGCTCTGTGAAACTCTAATATAAGCCGTAATGTGCAGGAGAGCAACCCTCGACAACATGGGGGTCTTTGTGAACCATCTTAAGACGAGTGTCTCAAAGCAAGGATGTGTGGGGCAGCCATGGATCAATAACTCTTCAGTAATGTCCATCTATTCTCTCCCTCTCTTCAACTCTCCTTTCTGCATACATTAGTTTTGAGGCAAGCCTTTTCTCTAGTTTTAATCATACCTACTAATTACAGATGGGGTTCTTTCTAAGCTTCTTGTACACCTTTTATTTTATAGTTCAAGAGCTCATCCTGTAAGAAAAAGGGGGGAAGCATGTTCCAAGGCTGTTGTAAGGCATGGATTCTATTTGAAAATCCCTACCGTGTGTTGGAGATAGAGGCCTGATACAACGAGCTCTCTTATTGCCGTTATGATTAGACATAACGAGTAGGGTCAGACTGCAAGCTTATCGCTCTTCTATGCTGGAAAACTGCCCAAGAGTAAAATGCAAATACAAACAAAGAGTTTTAATGAGTCAGTGTAATAAAATACCAAGGCAACAGGAAGCTGGTAGCTATGCTCTGGCTCCTTCCCAGTGGGAGGCTTGACTCGGACTGCTTTAGGGCAATGCTGAATCTTCAAATATGAAATTTAAAATATTAAAGATTAGTCCTAAACCTAGCATTTCTTTAGAGAGAAATTTGTATTGTTTTCATTCCTATGGAAGCTAACGGGGAATTAACTACAAGGCACAATCCTATGACAGATAACAGCACAAAGAGCAGAGACAATGTCCTTATGGTGCTTTTCCTTTGTGGGCTTGTATAAATATTTTGACCATTTTAACTGATAATATAGAGTTGGTTTTTTTTTAAAAAAAATAACTGATAATGTACAGTGCTTTTAAGGAGACCTTGGAGGCCATTAAAACTAAAATTTTGTCTTCTACTAACCTTATAATTTTGATCCAATTGAGGTTTCTACTGTCAGCACAAGCTCAAGTATAAATTATAACAGTATAAATATTATTGTAGATAGGAATGCACTTCAGTCATCTCTGTAGCATAGCAAAATCCCTTTAGGTCTTTTCTTGAACATACATATTTCTGCTTTTAGAAATATCCTAAGTTGTCCGAACATGGCGGTGCATGCCTTTAAGCCCAGCACTGGGGAGGCAAAAAACAGGTAGATCTTTTTAAGTTCAAGGCCATCCTGACTCAAAAATCAAATTTAAAAAAATGCCAAATGTCAGTGTATTCTCCCTAAATGAGGACTTAGGCTAAGCTAACATGTGATGAGTGGCCTTTTGTCCTTTGGAGAATCAGTTGTAATTTTAGATTTTAGCAAAGTAGAGTGGAAGTGATGCCGGGTTACTTTGTTTGAATTGTACCTCTAAGATACTTGGCTGTTAGAAAGGGTTCCGCAATGAAGTCACTCACTGATGGGAAAATTCTGTGTGGCCCGGGGCATTCTTGTTATTACTTATCCTGAGGTTTTTGAGTGCTGCCTTGAACATAGTGGGAGACTCTGCTAGGACCTCTTTGTATGCGATTTCATAATGTGTCTTTGCATTGGATTTTTCTGTTCCACAAAAGGAGGTATTGGGGAAGCTGGTGTCTCAACTGTTTTGCTTATGTGACATTTCAGCTTCAGCTTTCGAAACAGCAAGTAGCTTCTAGAATTGTGCTTGCTTTTCTAGGTACCTGTCCTGGAGCTCTGAGATCTTACCTGTATTGCTCCCACCTCTACCGCCTAAATCCCCCCACCCCACCAATGAATGTGATGAAGATTCACTACGTTAATCCTTGTGTTTATGGAGCCTCTATTTCTTCTCCCAAATAGTTCCCAAATGTGGGGACTGTAGATAGTCCCTATCTTAGAAGGAACAGCTCATCTTTCTGCCATGTTTGGAGAATGCAAACATGATTAAGGAGGATTTTCCTTCTCGTATCGAAGCCAGAAATATCACTTCAACTTGGTGATTTCAGGGTGACAGTCCTTTAATGGTGTCTAATGCACACTAAGTTGCTTTGGAGGGTATGGACATTGTGGCACCTGCAATTCATGAGAAGGTCACAGACCATTGTCAAGAGCCCAGCACGCTCTAGCTCCCTGCAACGATTTGATAACATTGTGTTGGGTCTATGGGGGTTCCAGAATTTGAGATTTTTTTCTGGAATTCCTAACCCCTGAAGACATTGTGCTGAGGATCTGCTATAAATTGGGGTTTTGAATGTGTTGAGGAGTGGCTTTTGTTTTAAAGAGATGCCCTTTAAAGCTCCAGAGATCTCAAACGGACTGGATTTCAGTATGTGCTGATCTGACCTCACTGCTCAAACAATTGTGATGAAAATCTCATTCTCAGCTCATTTAAACAAAAAACTCCTTTTGTGCTGTGCCCTTTCAGCCTTATGAATATGACGGGATCTTCAAAGGTGGTCAAGGAATAGTTCACCTGCTTAAAAGGGATTCAAGGAATTTCCAGTACAAATGAGAGCAATAAGCCTGCAGATCTTTGTAGTACTGAAAGAAACAAGGACCGGCAGAGGAAACCCCACTTGGATTTCATCTGAATCTTTTTGGGTGGTTTAGGTAGAGGCGCAAAGTTTGCTGTCAGGGCACATCTGCCCCACCCATCAGAGCACAGCTGATACCTTTCAGCCCCCTTCACCTCCTCTCTTGAGTCACGTTTCCCCATGGTCCTTTTGTTCTCCAAGAGACCCTCATTATACCCCCAAAAGTTGTAAGGTTTGCACACACAGAGCATATGTCGAGAGTCACACATTTCCTAAAATGTTGGCAGGTGTCTGCAGTCCTTATCTTTGGACATAGCTCACTGCCGAAGTTAAACTACAATATTGAGATTGATAAAGATGGGAAGATACGGGGGGAGAGAGAGAGAGAGAGAGAGAGAGAGAGAGAGAGAGAGAGAGAGAGAGAGAGAGAGAGACCGAGCTGGTTCATGTAACAGCTGCAACCATTCCCAAATGTTTTTCTGCATAATCATGCAAGAAATTCATCATGCATTTCCTATTAAATATTCATGCAACTTGCTCCATAGGAGGGCTGTGGTATTTATTAATTCCCCGGTGTCAGTAGGTTTTGGTACATCTACTGCCAGCAATAAATGTGTCATGCCTAGCAAATTCAATTCTTGGCAGAAAATATTAGAATATAATACTTGCTTACAGGATATTGCGCTCTTTAATTATGCCTAAATGATTTTTCAAGAGTATCTTAAAATAAGCAACTGATTCCTTTTGCTTTGGAATGAAAGGAAAGGGTCAGAGGGGTGGGAGCGGATGGGTACAGAGAAGCTTCACTAAATCGCTCCATCTTTGCGAGGGCTGAGCCATTTCTACCACATGCTAATGATTACTATAAAAAGTAGTCAGCTCTCAGGATTCCTATCCCGGAGAGTCCTCTGCTCTCCCATGCAATGGGAAATTCCTTATCCTAAGACATTATGAACGTAAAACGCTGAAAAAGAAAAGTAATTACTAAAAATTGTCCCCCGCATCAGTACATTATAATTATGTTCCCAAGCTGCCAGAATGAATTTTGGTTTAGTCCATTTGGGCTGCTACAATAAAACACTATAAACCAGAGAACTTATGAACAAGAAATTTCTCTCTGCTGAGAAAGTGAGGCACTCTGGTGAGGACCTGCTTTCTGATTCATACATGAAGCCTGTTCACTTCCTGATGAGGGGTCTCATATATGTCTTTCATAAGGGTACACACCCTAATCATGAAGGCTCTGTTCTTATGACTCATGTGCCCCCAGCTCCCAAACACCCTACTTCTGATAGAACCAACATGGGGATATAGTCTCATTATATAGATTTTGGGAGTATAAGCATACAGACAGTAGTAGGGCTGGCAACATGCCTTTCTGAATGCTTTAACATGGATGAATACAGGATAAGGTGACATGTTTTCCAGCCATACTCTTATACAAATCTTTGTTCATGACTTTCACAAAATGTGGGATTAAAGGAAATACATTAGGAGACATAGGCACCATTCTTAAAAATTCTACAACTTTTGTTGGTGAAGAAAGACATGTATTTATTTATATACACTTATATATTATTTATATATTCATACATAACTAGTTATATAGTTATATGTCATATATAAATAATATATCCATATTGATAATTTTATTAATTTTTATAAAAATATTATAAATATATTTTGTAAAATATATAAATAAAGCATGTATATTTTATATTTATATGTAACATAAATCTAATATTTATATTAATAGACCTATATCTAATATAAATATAACATATATACTTATATATTGTTTGTTACTTATGTATAAGTATATAAGTATATAATAACATAAGCAATATATTATATATAAATATATATGTGTTATTTATATAGATATATAAATAACATAAATTATTTATGTTTATATATATTAAATATATATTTATATGGGAACAGAGACTTCATGATTGTATATGCCATTATGAAAGACACATATGAGACCTCACATTAAGACAGAATGAAAAGGCTTCATTTATAAACCAGTTTGCCCCATCAGAGAAACAAACACAAACTAGATAGTGTCAGACTCTCTGTATCCACAATGTGACTCACATTTATCTTCATAAAATACTTGAATATTTTGTTTCTCATTACAATTCTGTCAAATAAAAGAAGATGCTATTCACTTTTTTTTAAGTGGGGAAAGTTGGATGTTGGTTTGTCCTCCACAGCATGCTAATGCGCAGCTTGCTTATATCTAGGTGTTCTGATTCTTCAATAACTGAGGCAGAATATAACTCAAAGCTGTCCCTGCCAGAAGATGCCTCCTCCTGCAACTCCTTTTATGTTCCATAGCGAGGGTCCCCTATCTCATTTTATGAAACAATATTGATGTTCACTTCTTTTTCTGTCAAAGTAGTTTACAGCAGTCCATTTTCTTGTCAGAAAGAGAAAGTCTAAATGAGCCAACCACAACAAAGAGTTTGAGATAAGGGAGAGGTGCAGAAACAATTAAGACTGAGAAGGGGGAAAATATTTGACAGGGAAGAAGATGGATAAATTGGTCAAAGGTAGAGATTTCAACATGCGTAACATAGCATGCATCTGTTTTATTTGCCTCTAGTTTTTTTCTTGGGATATTATTAATTCTGGGCATGAGAAAAGAGCCAAGGAACCTGGAATTTGGCCCCTGAAGTGAGAGTTGCTGCTAGGCAACAGAAAATCCAGGCAAAGAGGCTTTGAGTGATAGGAGAGATGGTAGGGCTGCAAGGTAAGGTAGGTAGAAAGGGTGAGTGGTACAGCCAAACACACATAAAAATCTATGCTAAAGCAGAAAGTCCACAGTATCAGAGAGGATGCGGAGCAGTCTCATCATGCCGAAACATTGCCATGAACCTTGAGTCATTTCAACCTCATCTGAGTAAGATGATGAGTTACCCGTCTCTGTCTCGTGTGTGTGTGTGTGTGTGTGTGTGTGTGCGCGCGCGTGTTTGTTGAACTCTTTCTGGATGGAGTTAATGTAAAGCACATGTGAATTTACATAGTCATCTATACATACTCCAGTGTTTTATCTCCAAACCGTTGGCTATGCTAAAATCTAGGATAATGTGATCAAAATTAGGAGGAAAAAGTAGGCAAAAGAAATGCTCTTCCAGAAAATGCAGATGCTGATATTAGCATAGAAGGATCTTTGGCAGGTACCCATGATCCTAACTACTTAGGAAGCTGAAGTAGGAGGATCATTCTGAGCCCAGGAGTTCCAGACCAACCTGGGTGATATAAGAAGACCTTATCTCAAAAAAGTAAAAGGGAAAAAAAAATAAGACAAGTTGAAATCTTTCAGTAAAGATTTAGAACTCACTAATAGAAGCATTAGATGAAAAATTTGAGACTGAAAACCAATTAAGAATTCAACAGATTGGTTTCGTGTCAAAATAGGTTATAGGTCAGAAAGAGAATAAAGTCCTGACAATGTAAGCAATTCATGGAAAACAGCAAAAGAGCAACTTGATTCAACAAAACTTAAGAAGAGAGTACACACAACAGTTGAAGAGGCTTCAGTGAAATAGCCTCTAAGTTGATGAGCCTACAGATTTAAGTTCTATCTCAAACTCAAACAACTGAATAAAAGAAAACAAACAAAATGTGTGCTAGTCAGTTTTCTGTCACTGTTAGGAAATTCCTGAGGAAAACAGAACAGGAAAGTGTCACACGCACAGCTTCAGATAGTTCAGTGTGTGGTCACATGTACCCATTGCTCCTGGCCTGTAAAGAGCAGTCGCATGGCACAATGTTATGCTCAGAGAGGGCACATGAAGAACTGGGCAAAACCCCAGGGGACATTTCAAGGATATGTCTCTAATGGCCCGTGTCTTTCAGTTAGGTCCATCCCCCCAAAGACTCCATCATTGCCCAATAGTCCATTCAAGTGTGGACCTATCAATAATCCAATCATTTCTCAAAGGCCTGCTTCTGAACAGTGCTGCTCAGGGCACTAAAGCTTCACTATGTGAGACTTTGTGGGGGCATTCTATATCTGAATGATGACTCCTTAACACATTAAAAACTGTCGCAGCCAAGTGTGATTGTAATTCTAGAACCTGGGAAGCTGAGACAGGAGTATTGCACATTCAAGATCAGCCTAGCCTACGTAGACAGACCCTATCTTGTAAAACAGGCAGCAACTAGATACTCAAACAACAATTATCAAAGAAAAGTTGTTGAGGAACAAAGAAAATGAGACAAAAATTTAAATAGGTCCATTTTCTCGAAAGAAATCACACATAAGGAATTATACCTGACTTTTCACAGAGCTGGAAACTAGGAACTAACAGAATGACATCGGTTTTAAAGGAATAGAGAAAACAAAATACTAATTAACCTAGAATTTCATGCTTAGCAAAAATAGTCTCTAAGAATAATCTGAAGTAGAGGATTGGAGAGATGGCTCAGCTGTTTTTGTTTTTTTTTTTTTTCCTTTTTTTTTTTTTTTTTTTTTTTTTTTTTTGGAGCTGGGAACCGAACCCAGGGCCGCTCTACCACTGAGCTAAATCCCCAATCCCGATGGCTCAGCTGTTAAGGGCACTGGTTGCTTTTCAAAGCACCAGGGTTTGAGTTCCAGGACCCATGTGGCAGCTTACAATGTTTATAACTATGGTTTCAGGGAATCTGATGTCCTTTTGTACTCCATGGGCACTGAACACATGAGATGTTCAGACGTATATGTCTGTAAAAAATAAAACTTAAGGAGGAAAAAGAAACATGTATATATATATATATATGTGTGTGTGTGTGTGTGTGTGTGTGTGTGTAAATCAGACAGCATTTTTGGTAGCATGCTTTCACTAAACAATTTAAAACAAAAAGCAAACCAAATAAAAATAATAAATATTGTACTGCATTTATATGAAAAAGAATAATTCAGGTAGACAGAAACACATGAGCAAATGCACCATATCCATATCAGAAGAGGTAACTATGTGAATAAAGATATAGCAGACCTTGCTTATAATAAGCCTCAGCATTGCTATCTATGGGATGTGCAGTGATATAGAAGTTAAATGCACAATGACAGTAGTGCAGAAGGAAGCAGACCTCAGTGGACGGGCAGTGCTCTAAAGTTCCCACAGTTAGGACCATCACACAGGAACTGTCAGTGTGCAAGCTGGAAGCTCTGGGTCAACCACTCCACTGCAGGTGCACCGAGAAAGCAAAGTAAGAAGGAGGAAATTTGGCTTGTGGAAACCAAGACAGAGCAGAGAGAAAGCAGAAAACAGAGTGAAATAAGGAACAAACAGAAAGTAGAAATAACGAACTCCAATGAAAAACAATAAATTTAAATGAAAACAGCAAATTTTAACATCAAAAATGGGAATTCAGATTGCACTAGAAATGAAACACTAATTAACGGGTTGGTCTTAAATTAATGATGCAGAAGGATCAAGTTGAGGGAGCAGAAAGATAGTCAATATGAACACTTACCAACAGAAAGTGAGCTTGGAGAAGTGTTCACATGCATGAAGAGAGAGATACATGAGAAGGATAAGTGCACCAGGAAGATAGCATAATTTTAGGTGTATAGCCATAGTATAGTTTCAAAATATGTAAGGCAAAAAGTATTGGAAGTAAAAAATGGAACCGAAAAAAACCATAGCCATAGTAGGCACTTTAACTTGTCACTAGCAGGTGGTAGAGAGGATGCGGTGATCAGTAAGGCTATACAGACAGTCTGAATGATAGAATTGCCCACATGAGCTGGTTTATATTTATCCTACAGTGCTTAGCAATGTCAAAATTTTAATTCTTTTCAAGTACGAATGGAACATTCACTGAGATTGCCCATATGCTCGCTCATAAAGCTTCAATCGATTTCAAAGATGAGGTCCGTTCAGAGCCCACTCTTTGACTACATGGTGGAGCTGAGCTTTAAATGAATTAACTTTTCAGTTTCTGACTTTGACAATTAATGTACGCCTAAGTTAAGTCATGCATGGAAGTCAGGAAGTGTGTCCTGAATGACGAAGAGGCTATAATTCACTAAAACTTGTACTATCCACCTAAAACACTTACAGTAGGAAACATACAGTAGGAAAGAATACAGAAAACGAATACTTTTGGCACTCATTTCAAGGAACCAAGAAAAAACAGCCATCAGGCAGGAGAAAGGAACTGTAAAGATGGCATACACAATGAAAAAGCACAACTCAGAGTAAATAAAGACAAAGTGAAACTTTGCTCTTTACAAGGCTAATAAAACCAAGAAACCCTTAGCAGGGCATATATGGGAAGGAGGGTGTGTGTGGGGGTGTGGGGGGTGGTGTTAGGCATGAGAAGCAGATACTATTATTGTAGGCCATGTTTCTATTTATGATAGGAAGAACAATATCAACTAACTGGACCACCCAGAGCTCCAAGAGACTAAGCCACCAGTCAAAGAGTGTACATGGAGTGACCCATGGCTCCAGCTGTGTATATAGCAAGAGGATGGCCTTGTCTGGCATCAATGGGAGGGGAGGACCTTGGTTCTGTGGAAGCTTGATGCCCCAATGTAGGGGCTCCTAGAGTGGTGAGGGGGGAATGGATGAGTGGGTGGAGGAGCACCATCGTAGAGGCAAAGGGGAGGAGGGAGAGGGGGGATGGGGGCTTTGTGGAGGGGTAACCAGGAAGGGGGATGTAATTTAAATGTAAATGAATAAAATGATTAATAAAAACAAACAAAAGATATAAATCTAGGACATTATAGAGCATTTTACTCAATGAATTTCACAATTTAGAACATGTATTATACTGGTTTGGTTTTTTTTTTTTTTATTTGACACAAGTTAGAGTCACCTGAGAAGGGTCAACAAGAAAGTTTCAATTGAGCTGTCCATTGATAAAATGCCCCAATCATGTTAGTCTGTAGGTGGGGCGTTTCTGTCACTAGTAATTGATGTGGAATGGTCCAGCTCACTGTGGGTAGTGCCACTCCTGGGTACATAACACTGAGTTATATAAAAAAGCAGGCTGAGCAAGTCATACAGGAGCAAGCAAGCCAGGAAGCATTATTCTTCCATGACTTCTGCTTCCATTTTTTTGACTTCTTGGTTCTTGCTTGAATTCCTGCCCTGAAATTACTTCACAATGGACTGTAAGCCGTAATGCCAAACAAACCCTTTCTTCCCTAAGTTGTACTTTGGTCACTGTCTTAGACACTTTTCTATTGCTGTGAAGAGACACCATGACCAAGGCAACTCTTTTTTTTTTTTTTTTTTTTTTTTTAACTTTTATTTTATGTACATTTTAGTGTTATTCCTTTCCGGTTTCCGGGCAAACATCCCTTCCTCCCCTTCCTTATGGGTTCCCCTCCCCCCCTCCCCCATTGCCGCCCCTCCCCCCGACAGTCTAGTTCACTGGGGGTTCAGTCTTAGCAGGACCCAGGGCTTCCTTCCACTGGTGCTCTTACTAGGATATTCATTGCTACCTATGAGGTCAGAGTCCAGGGTCAGTCCATGTATAGTCTTTAGGTAGTGGCTTAGTCCTGGAAGCTCTGGTTGCTTGGCATTGTTGTGTCATATGGGGTCTCAAGCCCTTCAAGCTCTTCCAGTTCTTTCTCTGATTCCTTCAGCAGGGGTCCCGTTCTCAGTTCAGTGGTTTTGCTGCTGGCATTCACCTCTGTATTTGCTGTATTCTGGCTGTGTCTCTCAGGATCTACCTACATCCGGCTCCTGTCGGTCTGCACTTCTTTGCTTCATCCATCTTGTCTAATTGGGTGGCTGTATATGTATGGGCCACATGTGGGGCAGGCTCTGAATGGGTGTTCCTTCAGTCTGTTTTAATCTTTGCCTCTCTCTTCCCTCCAAGGGTATTCTTCTTCCCCTTTTAAAGAAGGAGTAAAGCATTCATATTTTGATCATCCGTCTTGAGTTTCATTTGTTCTAGGCATCTAGGGTAATTCAAGCATTTTGGGCTAATAGCCACTTATCAGTGAGTGCATACCATGTATGTCTTTCTGTGATTGGGTTAGCTCACTCAGGATGATATTTTTCCAGTTCAACCATTTGCCTCTGAATTTCATAAAGTCGTTGTTTTTGATAGCTGAGTAATATTCCATTGTGTAGATGTACCACATTTTCTGTATCCATTCCTCTGTTGAAGGGCATCTGGGTTCTTTCCAGCTTCTGGCTATTATAAATAAAGGCTGCAAGATGAACATAGTGGAGCACGTGTCTTTTTATATGTTGGGGCATCTTTTGGGTATATGCCCAAGAGAGAGGTATAGCTGGATCCTCAGGCAGTTCAATGTCCAATTTTCTGAGGAACCTCCAGACTGATTTCCAGAATGGTTGTACCAGTCTGCAACCCCACCAACAATGGAGGTGTTCCCCCTTTCTCCACATCCTCGCCAGCATTTGCTGTCACCTGAGTTTTGATCTTAGCCATTCTCACTGGTGTGGTGAAATCTCAGGTTGTTTTGATTTTGCATTTCCTGATGACCAAAGATGTTGAACATTTCTTTAGGTGTTTCTCAGCCATTCGGCATAAGAAAGCATTCAGTTGGGACTTGATTACAGTTTCAGAATCTTGGTCCATTTTCACCACTGCAGGGAACACACATGGCACTGGAGTAGTAGCTGAGAGATACATCCTGGCTTGCAGGCAGAGAGAGAGAGATAAAGGGGAGAGGGGAGAGGGCAGAGGGCAGAGGGCAGAGGGCAGAGGGCAGAGGGAGAGAATAGAGGGGGAAGAAGGGGGAGGGAAGGGAGGGAAGGGGAAAGGGGAGGAGAGAGAGAGAGAGAGAGAGAGAGAGAGAGAGAGAGAGAGAGAGTGGAGAGAGAGCGGGCACAAGCGCACAGGCCCCCTGGCTTGGGCTTTTGAAACCTCAAAGCTCCCCCCAGGGGTACACTTCCTCCAAAAAGGCCACAACTACTAATCTTTCTAATCTCTTCAAATAACGCCTCTCCCTGGTGATTAAGCATTTAAATATATGAGCCTATGGGGGCTGTTCTTATTCAAACCAGCACAGTCATGGTGTTTTATCCCAACAATAGAAATAGAACTAAGAGGAGTTATTCCTGGAGCGGAGGGGGGATTCCTGGAGTGGAAAGTTAACAATTTTGTTAATAAGAACCTTTTGATTTTATAAGAATTTGAACCCACTGCTTAAAACCTTTCCAGGGAGATAACTTTAAGACTCCATTGCTAAGTTATTCCACACATTTAAGGAGGAAGTAATACCAACACCAAACTGTACAAACTCCTTCAGCAGATAAAGAAATGGCACTGCTCCGTTTGCTGCATGGAGCCTGTATAACCCTGCCATTAAAGCCTCCAAGAGAGTTATGGGAACAGAAAATTAAAACTAATTTTCTTCATGGATTTAGCAGCAAGCCCTCTCAGTTCCTCAATAAGTCACATTGAGTAGCACAGATAAAGAAGAGTTCCCTAGAAGCAGGTGGAGTTTCTTTCAAGAATATAGATTCTAAAGAAAAGACTCAGGGAAGCCAACAGAAAATAGGCACGTTTATGGAAGATCTAACTTGCTGCAAATCTATGGGAAAGCCCTCAATTTCATTGAACTGTAGGGGATGCAGATTAAAACCATAATGATAGCTATTATGCTCCCAGATGAGACTGTGGGGAAAATGGGTATGAGAGTGAAGGTGGGTTATAACTGTCTTCCAGAATCACTTGGAAGTTTCTATTAAGGCTGATTTGGAAATCCTGGCTTCATATGTCACAGAAATCTATATGTTCACCAAAAAAAAATGTACACATTTCTGCTTTGTAGCACACAATTTATGATGGCACCAGAGTAGAAATATACTAAATGTCCATCAAAAGTAAGCTGGGTAAATACTCTCTGCTGTGTTTTAAAATAGCACAGCATATTGCAATAAAAAATGAACATGAGTGAAACTCAGAAGCGTAATGTTGAGCTAGAAGAGCTTTCAATGGGAAGAGTGCTCTTCCCAGAGCACACACATTCATTCATGTAAATTTCAAATGAGCAAAGCTACTAAGTGTCGTTAGGAGTGAGGAAAGGGGTGTTCTTTCAGTTAGCCATGGGGGTGACTAGGCTGTTGTTGGATTCTGCTTCTTGGTCTGGTGCTGAATACGTGGGTATGTTCACTTTGCACACTTGAGACTTGTCCTCCTCACTCTACTTGACACAGATCTTCTTAAAGGACTTTATGGAGGAGCTGGGGAGATGACTTCATTGGGAAAGAGTGAGCGGAACAAACGTGAAGACCCAAGTTTGATTCCTAGCAACCCCGTAAAAGCTGGACTTGGTCATGAATACATGTAAGTCTATCGGGGACAAGGGAAGGGACAATCAAGTCAATCAGCCTAGCTGGTCAGGTAAGCTCCAGGTTCAGAGAGACACCATGGCCCAGAAATTAAGAAGAGTAATGGCTGAAGACACCAGACATGGACTTCGGGCTTCTGGCTTCTATACTTACATATACACATGTGGCCTTAAGGAATGTGCTAACTAAGTTGTTGTACAGGAGAATGAATCTGCCAGAATGGGCAGTGAACAACAAAAGTGCTTCCTATATCAAGACTTCCCATTCCAGAACAAATCAAAGGATGAGGGCAGAAAAAACAGGAAGAGGGGACTCCTGAAAATTGGAAGATTGCTGTGATTTGGAAACCAGGGCTTGACCAAGTGTCTCTGGGTAAAATTAAAAGCTCTGCCAGAAACTGAAGTAAGTGGTGTGTCCCACACACAGATACTGGAGCTGGCTGACCATCAGAGAGAGATGCCCTTAGGGCAGCCTGAGTAGGTTAAACCCACTGACCATATGGTGGGTGGGAGAGAGGCAGATAACCTTAATTCAGATCTTGACACCAATTATTTGTTCCTCTCCACCCACCATATAGCGGACAGGTTGCATTTTCCTGAGGAGATAGTGAGCTTCTCCTGGTTTTTGTTTGTTGTTGTTGTTTTTTCTACGCTATAGCAGGAAATGCTAAAAAAGACTCCAAAGAAAAATCCAAATTCTTTTGAAAAATAAAATTTCAAGTGAAATGTCATAATGTTTGAGAATTAAGTGCATGTTCACCACTAACGTCTATCTATTCCCTTGATAAAAATTCCAATTATCTTTTCATATTTGTGATTTAGGCATGTATGTATAGATGTGTTTTCACATAAACTCTGCCAACAGGACTTTTCCTCTCTATCCCTCCATTTGATCGCAGTTCTCACCGGATCTAAGATAGAAATTGGAGCTTGCTTGATTTCCTGGTCAATTTGAATTTTGCTTAACTTAGCTAAAGATGCTGCAAGTCATTATTAATTTCCTGTGGAAACAAAGAATGACAGTCATAAACTTTGTTTTCTCATAGTATGTAAATATAAGCTTGTCTGAGTCTAGGCCGGATGGTTGTGTGCTGTTAATATATACTTATGTGACCTGAATGCTACATTAAAAGAATCAATTCAGAAATAGAACCATCGATCAAAGGCAATCCCATTCAAGACAGTTTATGGTTTTTAGCTCTCAGAAAATCGTGTACGTTCAGTTACATTAGCATTCTCAAAAATCCCTTTCATCATATTGGCAAAGAAAGCAGTGCGCTTCAACAACATGCACACCAACTGATCGCACAGAGATCTCATATAGGTAAGACAGTATATCGTAGCTCGAAGCACAAAGTCTAAAAGCTTTCTAGAATGATCGTCTGTGGTAACTGAACAGCATTTCCAGAGCACTAAGTGCTTAACCAGTGCCTGGTTACGCATTCTCATGTCTCTGTAAGGATTCAGGTGACCTCTCCATTCACACTCGGTACAAACAGAATGAGCAGGTTGGACCCAGGCCTCTGATCTCCTTGTAGGCGATCTGGAGTGGTACATGGGGAAGGCTGGAGGAGACATGTTGTCTCTGTGTCTTCTACATTTGTGTGCATCATCTCCCAGGGAGCTGGCTGGATGAACAAACCCTCCCTGCAAATAGCTGGGGTTTGTGTGAGTGCAGTTGGGATATGTTTCAGAAGCTCTAAGCGTATGTTTGAGAACCTGCATTTCTGTCAGTTACACTGGTGCACACAGAAGCTTGAGATTAGTTTCTTGAGAGGCCGTCTACTCAACCCTGTTTTTGGATGAGGAAGTTGAAGCTCAGAGATGGAAATGATGTTTGGAATGTCATCCAGCTACTGAAATCCACGCAATGACTAAGACCCAAATCTTGTCACCTCCAGGTCACCACTTTTACATCCCGCCTTGGCTGCTTCTGAGTGAAGTTATTCTTGTTCAGTGAGTGATATTCTCAACTAAGAAGCGAAGCCATACGCATGTGGTCTCATAGATCCATGAATTTCTCTAATTTACCAGCACCCAGCCCAGTACCAGCTGTGTATATGCCAACAAGCCTGTCCTGGCCTTCTGCTCCAGGATCTTTCTTGTTGTGATAAGATGCTCTGACCAAAGGCACCTTATGGGAGGAAAGGGTTTAGTGGGCTTACACCTCCAGGTCACACTCCATCATTGAAGGAAATTGGAACAGGCACTCGAAGCAGAACTGTGTAAGGGCACTGCTTGCTGGCTTTCTCTGTGACCTTCTCCCTCACAGATTCTTGCCTAGCTACCTTCCTTACACAGCCCACGACCACCTGTCTAGGCATTCGTAGTCATGGTGCGTTGATGGCCCTGTATCAATTCATAATTGGCCTTCACTCACAGGCCAGTCTGATTTAACCAATTCTTCAACTGAGGCTTTCCCCTTAGATGGCTGTAGATTGTGTCAAACTGATAACTAAAACCAACAGGAAACCTTTATAAAATTTCGTATTTTGTATTTGCACACAATGAACTATTTTTAAAACCTAAAGCCTGATTGGTCCAAGAGTTTAAATGTTAAGATTATTAAAATAATGGTTAATCTTCATAAGTTCAAGGACCACTCAGTTGACCAGGTAAATGGTGGTGGGTAGGCATGGTAGATGCTGGATAAACATCGAAGACTTCGAGTGCATAATTCATGTTTTTTTTTATTTCTCCGTGTCCAAGTCAATGTGTGTAATCAGGGCCAGCAAGGGCCTGTTTCTCTGTGTTTTAAAATCTTCCTCATGAAAGCACTAATAGCAATCTGTGAACTCTACTCTTGCTGAATGCATATACATTGAATAATATACCAAGACACACATTCCTCAGCTCTCATAGCCCTTCATGCCCTGCCTCCTCCCCTACTTCTTGAACCCGGTGAGCCCTCCCTCCATTGTATGAGGGAATGTCAGTGGTCCAATCTTCTGAGGGTCTCCTCAGCTGCTTTGATTTCAACACAACTGTCATGACCGGAGGACAGCATTCCATAATGGACACCTATGCTTGACTATCCCGGTCCCCTAACCTTCCACTCATGCTTAGCACAGGCTGCATCTAGATGTCAGGGCTCTGAACTGCCACAGTCTTCCCAGAGTATATACTAGGGGTACCATCTCTAACCCTAGGGTTGCACTTCTGAGATTTTAACCCGTGTTGCAGAAATCCCCAGACAGGGGGTTCAGGGTAAGGAATGGGGGTGTTAAATGCAGTAGGTCTGAAACGCAGCCTTACTGCTATGTAACTAAGGATGGGCTTGAATTCTCCAGCCTCCTCCTGCTGCCTGCTGGGACATGAGTGTCATACCCAGTTTATGGAGAACTGAGGAGCACCCAGGGTCTGAGCTACATTCCTAGCCCCTGGATTCTGCTGGACTCACCAAACCTCACAAGTCTCAAGAGTCTCGAAGCATGATCTGTCTTTTGCTTCCACCTTCTTTCCTGCTAATTTATCTTTTCCTCTAGTCCCATTCATTCAAAGGCTTGCTTTCCATCACTGAAACAACTGAAAACCTCAGGAATTGATGCTTTTCTCTGGTAAGAAACTTGCATTTGAACCCCGGTTTCCTACCACTCTGGGTTCATGTCTTTGTTGCTCCCATAAGCAGCTGTAGAAAGGACCATATTCATGAGTGGAGAGGGATAGTGAAGTTGTGATGGGAAGAAAGCTTTGTGGTGCTGATAATTTACATGTTGCAATGGCCATTTATGGTAATAGTTCTCAACCTGTGGGTTGTGACCCCCATAGAGGTCACATTTCAGATATCCGGAATATCAGATAGTTACATTATGATTCATAACAGTAACAAAACTACAGTTGTAAAGTAGCAACAAAATAATTTTATGGTTGGGGGGGGTCACCACAAGAGGACCTGTATTAAAGGGTCATAGCATTAGAAAGGTTAAGATCCACTGATTTATGGTATAGGTCTATGTACCAAGCACATATAATAATTTACCACAACTTTAAAATCCTAAAGCAGGCTAATTCTTTTCTTTTATGAGCCTATCTTTCATCCTAAAAGTAGGTTATGAATGCCAGCACAGTATTTCCGGTAGAAAACGTTGATTAGCTTTGTGTATAATTGAGCTGTTAATAGGCAGCCCTGTAGCTTTGGGAAATAAAACAAATATTGACAAAGCCCAGTGAAATGGCCTGGTGATTATCATATTCTTTCTCCCACAGACCAACTGGGGCCCTCCCATGGCCACCCTCAGGCACTTTGCCCTTCGGGAGAGATCCAATAATACACATAATCAGCTCTTACTTTCCCAGTTTAGAAAAAGTTCTCAGGAAAAAAAATATCCATTTTGTTAATCAAATGTATAAATAGCCTTCCCCACAATATTACTCATGTGCTCCAATGTTTTCTGCATATGAAAGTGGCTGCCTCATAGGGTTTAAGCACAAGGATAACATCCTACACACTTGTTATCTAAGGGAGAAGGTGTCGATCTCTTAGTAATCCCTACTTATATTGATCGCAGCTGTTGATAGCTTAGGTACCAGTCACCATCAGACTATCCTCCCTCTAAGGATAGTCTGGATTTATGACCTGTGTGGGCCTATGTAGCAGTGTATGATGGGAAATAGTGTTGCGTGTTACTGCAAATGAGCTCATTATTAAATGTTAGGCTTAAAAAGGGTAGCATTAGAAGCAGTTTGTTTCTGTCCATGACCATGATGCTATCAAATTACACTTTGTAGCTGCTTCAGCTCTAAGCTGTGACCACCACTTCCATTTGGTCAGACTGCTATAAACAAGCACAAAAGACAAGAGCAGAAACCCAAGCAGCAATCACGGAGGAATGATGCTTACTAGCTTGCTCCTTAGCTCATGGTAAGGTTGCTTTCTTATACAGCCCAGTCGCACCTGCCAAAGGATGGTGCCACCTACACAGGGCTGAGACCCAGCCTCCTTCGGTGATGGATGGATTGTGACCTGAAGTGTAGAGGAAATGAACCCTAAGAGGATGAAGCTTGGGCCTCGGGGGTGGGCCTGCCCTTGCTTTCCCGATGGTTTCCTTTGTCTTGCTCGGTTTTAGTTGCCCTTGTTTATCCTGCAGACCAATGTGTTCCAGGTCTCAAGAATGGAGTCTTGGGAATGTTAGGGGGACTTCTCGGTCTCAGAGTAACCTATGCCTTTGCCCTCTTTTGAGGTTGTGGGAGCATAGCTGTGGTCAACTGCACTTGGAAGCAGCCTCCAGCTAAGGGAAGCCATAGGAATTGGCTCTGCCAGCCCTGACCAGGCAGACTCACCTGGCTTCCTTCCTGTGCCACATTCTTGGTGTACATTTGTAACAGAGTCTCGGGTTTGGGCAGATGTTTGAGGAAGTTTACGGCCTATAAATGATAATCTCATCTGTCATAGGACGGGAATGGAATTTAAGAGCAGACTATTAACAGAACGAGTTGTTTATGTGTTTGAAAATGAAACTATACATTAAGGTCTTTCCTTCACAAGTAAACGGTTTCTCCATTACACACATTGACTGAAATTGAGCCCAGACCCTCAGACTGGAGCGTGACGGGAGGGATACATATATTTATGCATAAAATGTGAGCTATGAAGTGGTACAATACTGCTTTTGGCAACTTGTAAGAGTCACTTGTAAAACCAAATTAAACCCCGCATTTTGTGTGTTACCTGTCCTACTTTCTCTTGATTAAATATCATCAAAAGTTGCTTTAAAAAAAAATAGATTATGGAGTCTAAAGAGCTGGCTCAGGTGCTAAGAGCAATGGGCTGCTCTTCCAGAGGACCCGGGTTTGATTTGCTGCACCCCATGGCAGCTTGAAACTATTTGTCACTCCTGTCCCAGGGGAGTCAATGTTATTTTTTTCTGTCCTTCATTGACCCCAGGCACAGACTTGATATGCAGACATAGGTGCAGACAAAATACCCACAAAATTAAAAATACTCATAAAATTAAATTAAAAACAAACGAACAGAGCAGGTAATAGTTCAAACAGACTGATCATTGTCACAGAGATAACGTGGTCATGTATCACTGCACTTCTGTTTGAACGTAGGACAGCCAGCAACTGGGGAGAAACAGTAGATTATAAAACTAGAAATTCCTTAACATTTCTAACCTAAAGCCATGTTAGCTCCAGGCTTTAAAGGCTGACGTAGTAAAAGCAGTGGCTGCCTCCTTTGGCTGCCTCCCTTTCTCCCAGCTTGTTTCTCACAGCGTATTTTCATGTGTTTGTGAAGTGTATATGAAAAATACATTTCACGTCTACCTGGGTAACAGCGACTTCCCATCCATAAATGAACAAATAATGTATCCTCATAGAAAAGTCATGCTAGTAACTACCCATTCATTTAGAAAGCATAGTCCTCAAGAGTAAGTCAGTGCTGTACAGGACACCGTGTGACAGACAATGTAAAGACACCATCCATGGTGGCACTGGCTCCTTGGGTTTGTGTTTAACTAACAAAGAATCAGAGCTTAGAAAGATGCTACGGTTCAGAAAGCCAGAAGACAATCTGAACTAGACATCCCATGCCTTGGGCAACCCAACTGTACGTCTCTCTACCTCTCACGTGTCACTGCTTAGGCCATTGTGACCTTTTTGTGAATTTCTCATTGTTTTTATGCACTAGTACCTGAAATATAAAACACATACAAGGTGTTTGATTTGGATCTGTTCACACTAGTGAAGGGATACTTCTCAGAAGGACGGCATGTTTAAAGTTGTGCTTGTGGGAGACTAAAATCTCAACAGATTGGAAGGAAGTGGAGGTATCTGACTGGAGAAACTGGCCTGAAAGCTGTTGCATCAATTTAGATAAACTTGGAGGTTTGGATAGTGTGCATTACAACTGTGCCCTGGATACTTGAGAGGAAACAGGTGAACATTAAATCTCATGCGTCTTAAATACATCTCATCTTCCTCCATATCGCCTGAATTTGATCATCAAGCCCAGTCCTGCATGAATGTGTAGGCCACGGAGGCTGGGAATACTCACCCACCTATACATGATCTGATCTCAGCTTCCATGCTCACAGTGACGCAAGATCGTAGAATAGTTCTCTGGACAGCTCACACTCACACTTAGGACCTTTGGCACACTTCTGAAATGCCTCTTCCACACTGCTGGGCTGACTTACACTTCTAGAATCTGGTTGTGCAGTTTCTCTTCAATGTAGCCTCCTGACTCATGTCCATGACTTAGGGCTGATCATCCTTTCCTCTGGGTACTTCTAAATCTCCTCTAAACTTGGATTTAGCACTTACTTACACTTAAACTCTTTCCCAGTCCCCACTGTGATGATTCATAGAAGGTAGCTGACAAATATGCCCCGAGTGCTAAACACTCAAAGCTAAAGAAGAGCTTAGGCCCTATTGTCCTGGTGCAAACTGCAGTTCTCACCACCAACCTCCTGTCTTCATCCCTGGTCCTAAGTTTCTTTTGTGCTAACTGCTCAGTGACCCAGTCTTTTTGAGACCTGTGATATCTTACAGCTCTTCTCCTCAATCCTTGATGGGATGTTACCTCTACACTAGTCTCAGCCTTGTCACTTATCAACAAATCAATTGTGCATGGCCAACCATGTGACTCCTTCCAACTTTTACTTGGAAAAAAAGAGGCATCTAATCCATCAGACATATGAAGACAAACTCATATTCATCTCCTGCACATCCCTACTGATTGCTGGGTTGATACCTGTGCCCCGGACCTCGTACTTGTCAACAGGCCACACTTCAGTCACCAGCAACTATATTTCCACCAGATCTTACTTGTCTCACAACCTAGTAGCAGACGTGGGTGATGCCTTCTCTGCTCACTTGCTTGCCCAGTGTAGGATTGGTGGTATCTTGGAGAATTTCAATATATACCAGATAAAGTACTCATTTGGGAACTGTTTTAATATGGGAGAAAGACAAATATGAGGCAGGATTAGGATGCTAACTGGCTAAGAGGAAGATTTGGAACACAGAGTAGTCATAGAAGAATGAGAGCACAGAAGTAGGAATGATTTTGAAAGGAAAGTAAGTACAGCTGTGGAGAACGGGTAACAAGGGGCCAAAGATCTGGGTCAGTGGATAAAGCTCTGGCTGAGCTTCCAGGGATCCAGGTTTGATTCTTAGCCCCACACAGCAGCATATAACCTCCTCTAAGTACAGTCCGGGAGAAGTGATGGTCTCTTCAAGGGCACTAGGCCCACACACTGTGGGTAGACATACACACAGGCAAAACACCCATACACACAGAATAAAATAAGGATTAAAAACAGAATTGATAGTAAGAATAGTTTTTATTGTATCCATGGATGATGTTAAAATATTGAGCGAGGCATGACATGACATTAATAAAGGAGCAGAGAGACCAGTGGCAGGCCGTGTGGGCATTTACCTATCAGCCCAGATTTATCACATGGCGTCTGGGAAGCTGGTGGAACAAGTGAATGGAAGTTCAGAGGGGTCTGTGGCCTGAGCCAAAATCAATAAACCAGCATAAACCCCAATAAACTATCGTCTGAGTTTTAGCCTCCTTTCTCCTTGCTCCCTCCTCTAAGTTTAGATGCACCCACATGCAATGGGTAGCTTCGCCTTCTTTTATTCCCTATAAAGCCTTAGTTTGCTTTGCAGTTTCTTTTAGACCCTAGTTAAAGGACTCCATTTTCCCATTGTTGCTCCATTTCTCGTGGCTTCGTAAGAGCAAGAGCCGCCCTCACTCCTTCAGCATGGAAAACCCCCCCCCTCTCTTTTTAAGGCCTCTTTTAACCTCACAAATGAGAGAGGACTGACTGCTATGGATTTATGCAAATTCAGTTTTTAACCTGCCAGCCGAAGAATAGGGCACAGAGATTAGTTCTTAAGATGTTTTTCAGCTTTTGAATTTTGAGTTCCAGGGGTTTTTTCTTTTTGGCAGATTCGATATGGACATAAAGATGGAAAATTAATTGTTAGCCTTGGGCTTTAAGGGGAGGGAGGGGGTTTTACTCACCATGGTTAGAAAGGACAAACTTATTGCCTAAGGACTTAACTCCATATTAGGAATTTCTGATTCAAATTGAAAATACAATAAATGTCAAATAACCAAATTGGTCGCATTATGTGTGTGTGTGGGGGTGGGGGGGAGGTTTCACTCATTAGACAGGCAGACCATTAGCACAGCTAATGAGAAAATCTCTAGCGGGGAGACAGGAATTCGGGATTCTAGTCTCACTTCTGCAAATATGCTGGGGACTCAGAACAGGAGACTTTGATTTTCCCAGGTGACTTCAGTTCTAGCTTTGACGAAGGAGAAATACAAATTTGCTTTGCCTTTTACCTGGCTGTCAGGTGTGTAGAAGGTTCCTGTGACTTAGAAAGCACTCTGTTGAGCATTCAGCAGCTCTTCGGACTAACCTGGGCTATTGACTTTTGTTCCGGCTGGTTTAATGGGGATACTCTGCATCAGTAGCAGGGCTGTTTATCATTTAAGACAGTCCCTTGCCTCCTCCAGAAAGACAGTCTGACACATCAGAATCACCAGGTCTTGAATGTGTCTGAGATCTGCCAACTGATGGCATGAGAATCCACTCAAGGGCTGGGAAATGTCTGGCTCACCACCATTCCTGTTGACTACTCTCTGCTCCAGCTCCCTGCCACTGACCGCACTTCCATTCCAGGAGGAAGTCTTCTGGCATTGAACCCATTCTGGATGAGCCACCTAGACATTCTGTACATTCAAGAGCCCCTGTTGACTATAGTCTTTCTCATAGGTGAGTGGCAGGGAAGAGGGGCTCCTCAGTTCTTAGATTTTTTTTCTGGCTGCAAGCTGGATAAAAAGCAGGAATAGTCTGTCTGCCTAGTTTATTTACAGAATTAAGGGTAATAGATTTCTCAGTGTTTTGATGTATACTCTTTACAGTTAAGGTTAACGTCATGAAAACATCTGTTTATTCTCTATCTTCAACTATGTCTGTTTTCTTTTTACTCTACTCAGAAATATCAATATTTGCTTTACCCCATTGCCTTTTTAAGCTGTGGCATCTACACGGTATCTTTTCCTGTCAAATCTCTGTCTCTCTCTCTGTCTCTTTGTCTTTCTCTATCTCTCTGTCTCTGTCTCTGTCTCTTTGTCTCTCTCTGTCTCTCTCTGTCTCTCTCTGTCTCTCTCTGTCTCTCTGTCTCTCTGTCTCTCTCTGTCTCTCTCTCTGTCTCTCTCTGTGTGTCTCTCTCTCTCTCTGTGTGTGTGTGTGTGTGTGTGTGTGTGTGTGTGTGTGTGTATGTTTTACCAGCTCTGTGTCATTTTTCCATTGTTTCTAGGGCTTTTGATGTGGTTGAATATATTTTTTCCTTGAATAAAGGCTGAGTATATAGCACAGAACTCTCTTCAGTTCTTCAACATTGTGTCCTTTGATGATTCCATTTTTATTCTGTAGACTATTAACCTAAGGCTTTCTTGTGGGCTGTGTATCCATTCATTCTTCAATTAATGCTTGTATCATAATGGTGGTAATTCTATGTATGAGTGTTTCAACTCCATATGTGTATTATCTGGGGTTGTCTAAAAGAATAAACCTCTTAGAATGTAAATATGACCCCCCTCTCTCTATGTGTGTGTGTGTGTGTGTGTGTGTGTGTGTGTGTGTGTGTGTGTAAATCCAATATAACATAATTATGCATGTAAGATTTAGTATACTGGCTTATAGGCTATGTATGGTTCTGGTAGTCCAACAATGGCTGTCTCCAGTTAGAAAGGACAAGAATCTTGTAGATGTCCAGTCTTCTAAGCTGGATACGTCAGCAGGTCCAATCTGGTGGTGGAGTCCCAGAGGATTCCTAGAGAGCTGCTGGCATCCAGGCTATATTGAAATCCCAAAGAAGAAGGCTCTAATGCCTTAGTCTTAAGATAGTTTAACTTGCAGGTGAGAATAAAGTAGTCAAGCAGGCAAAAAGCTTCCTTCTTCCATGTCCTTTTATGTGGGCTGCCCCAAAAGGTGTAGTACAGATATAGGACTGGTCTTTCAAATGATCCAATCAAGGAAGTCCCTCAGAGGCATGCATGCCACCTACTTGTGCTTTAGCTGATTCCAGATGTAGTCAAGTTGACAACCAACATTAGCCATCACATCACATAAAACCTTTTCTGTATACATAGACTACTATTCCTCTTGGAAATCCAATCTCCCCATGGTTTTACATTCTATGGAACAGATCAGTTGGGTTTAAATCTTGGATCTAATCTTTTATTTGTAGTGGAAGCCTTAGTTTTCTCAGTTAGGAAGGGGATGGCAGGATTGATAATAAAGTCTACCTCAGTGGATTTAATAGGTACAATTTGTGTGGAAAGGACTTAACACATATCCTGGCACCATGAGAAACATTGAAAAGATGCTACTATTGTTAGTATTTTCCCTTCTCTTCAGTTTTATATGTAGTAATTCACCAAGTTTCCATTCCTCTTTTATCTTTTTCTGTCTGTGTTGCATTTCTACTATCATTGACTAAATGCCTGGAGGACTTGAGGGCTAGAATGTCAGAGCGTCCTTGCTGGAGAGGCTCAGGGTGCACCATGGAGAGAGGAAGGAAGGACTGGCAGAGCCAGAGGCTCAGGGTGGGGTGATAGTGTCTTCTGTTTATGACAAAGGAATTCCTGCACTCAGGAATCCTCAACAATAGTCCTGCATATTGCTTCTTAAGCTCCTTTCGTCTCCATTCAGAAAGTGTTCCTATTATCAATGAATCAGACTCCAATTCTGCAACTAGATCCAAGATTCTGTGTTAATTGTTTCTGTTGCACTGATCTACCACTGCCCAGTATATGAACTTCAACCCTGGTTAAGTCAATTTACTCTCTGTCCCTGAAAATGTGATGTCATTTCCAGTGCCAGAGAATGTAGGCTAAGGAAGTAGACTTGCTAAGAAAGATATCATTTAATTGGTGGCTGGGATATCGACAGTGTAACGGACATGACCCATAGTGTAACAGTTATGACATAGAGATGCTGCATACCATCTGTTTCCTTCTGGATGTGGTCCGTTCTTTTCTGAATTAAGACAGAGGACTGCATAGCATACTATGCCCTGTGTCCTCTTTAGAAGTAGGAGAGGGTTCCAGATTGTGTCTGCTTCAAGATAATATCTTCTATATAAGTCAGGGAAGCTGTACCCAGGAAGTCTGTATAATGACAACACCAGATGATGGGCCAACCTAAAAGGGGAACTCTCATAAGGTTTCACCCCTAGAAAAAGATCTGCAGACAATTAATGAGAGAAAAAGAATCAGTCTTCCCCAGGGAAGAGTCCCTGGTAGGCAAGCTAGTCCCAAGAGGTCAGCCCTATACAAGTATAAGCCACACCAAATGATCTCAGCATGCTGTGTTTATAAAATTAGATATGTGTATATATTCATATATGGATTATATATTGTTGCTCCTTTATATTGGTTATATATAACAATATAGTGCATATATATGACTATATACATATACAACAATTATAATTAAGAATACAAGACCATTGAATTTAAGAAAGAGTGTTGGGGGGGACATGGAGGAGTCAAAGGGAGGAGAGGAAAGGGAAAATGTAGGAGAGGAAAACTAAATACCATACTAATGTATGAAATTCTCCAAAAAATACACATGATAATTATATTGCATTTTTGAGTAAATGCTCTGAGTTTATATTGCTACATTCTTATTAATACTGTTCACTATAATTTATTGTATTAGATTTGTAATTCCTTTCACATGCAACTGTTAGTTTAGTAGTTAATAATTTCTCATTCTAAAAAAATGTTAGTGTTTCAGCTTTTAATTAAAAAAAATCGGCATAAAGCTTCTCAGTATGGATGCACAACTAAATAAACTTTAGGTGGATCCTGACCACGCCTCCACTCCCAGAGGCTCCCTGACCTCCATTCTTATCTTCCCATCTCGGCGGGCAGCTGAGTTTCCTGACCGGTTATCATCATGGGAAATCCGTTATCTTCCCTGAAACTGGGCCTCATGTTTTCCTCTTTCTTGGCTACTCATTTATTTTTGTTTTTTTGTTATTTTGAGGACATCCTTTTCTAGCTTCCTGGGAAGGGACTCATGAGAATACACTTTGAGACATCTTTTTTTAGCTTCAAACTTCAGTGGAGTCTTGGATGGCTGTAGGGCTCTATTTTAGAATGGTTGTTCATCAATAATTTGAACCTGTTTCCTTAGCTTCTGGCTGGCTGTTGTCACTAGTCAGTCCTGCGAGTTGCTGGCATCATTCCGTCACCAAGCTTGTCTTTTCTCTGTCTGTGTAACTAAGCTTTTGGAAACATTTAACTCTCCTTTTGGGGTTGGTGGGAGACGGTGGAATGGATTCAAACCTTCTAGTTTTACTTGGCAAACTCCACAGTCAGTGTATTTCTGCAACATTGCATGACATCATTGTGGAGAATTCAGGTTTGAATAAACCACAGGGAAGCATTCTGGGATCCCTAGCTACTGATCAAATAGCGTTCTCACTTCACGTATGTAATTTGTTTCATCAGTGCACCCTCTTTTTCTCAGCACGTTCAACGCAGGATAAGCATGCCTTTAAATCTTTTAAAAATTGTTTTATTTTACCATTCTGAGAGCGTGCTTATCATTACTAACTTTTAGCATAATTTTTGGGGGTTGAATTTATCTGCTTACGTTTATTTGCTTAATTGTCCAGTTCAGTATTTGAAAAGCATTCGTCTCAGTTTGCAATCACCATACTTCATTTTCTCATCCCCAAACGTAGCCAGAGCATTAGCTGGCCTCTGCCATTCTTCTCTGCCTCTGTCACTTGCGTCAGTAGTCTGCTTTCCAGTTTACAAATCTTCCTCTGTGGACACTTCACATGTTTGCAAGGATACAGTATGCATTATTATTTATGTTAATCATTTCGCTCCTGTTGGCCTTCAGGGTTTACCCATGTTGTAGTTACCTGTACCTAACTCCTAAATTTCAAGTGTTCTGAATACAGGTTTCTCTTTTCATCTAGGTGTATCCAAAATTAGAATTTTAATAGGTGCTCTTATATTACATGTTCATTTATTAAATACATGGCCAGTACTAGCTCAAGTTTAAAAATCTATCTTCCGAATCCCATTTAATTTGTTGTTGATTAGTATTGTATGTTGCGTGTATATGTGTGGGCATGCATGAAGTACAGCTCAATGGAACTGGCTCCCTTTCCCCACCTTTAAAGTAGATCCTGGGCCTGAACTCAGGTCATCAGGCTGTTGTTTTAGTGGCTTTTTTTCACACTGAACAATCCTACCAGCCCCAACAATCTTACTTTCAACGTGCTTATCTGGTTATGGCTAGCATTCTTCTTTTAGAAAAGTGTGATGGTGGTTTGGAACAAGAAGAAGAAGAAGAAGAAGAAGAAGAAGAAGAAGAAGAAGAAGAAGAAGAAGAAGAAGAAGAAGAAGAAGAAGAAGAAAAGAAAGAAAGAAAGAAAGAAAGAAAGAAAGAAAGAAAGAAAGAAAGAAAGAAAGAAAGGGAAAAAATCCTAAGTACAGATTGTCTTGATTCCTCCTCACTGTAGGAATAATATACTATGTGCCACCACCTTCTTTGTAATGTAGATATTCATTGGGGTTTTATGGTTTATGACTTAGGTGCTTTATCCAGTTCACAAACACTGCCGAGAGTTAGATTTGACCAATTTTTCCAGTTTGGTTCTGATTCTCTGTGATAAGGGGCTTGATGGCCATAGTGAGAAACACTAATGCAATCACTTAGGTCTTGTGGAAAATGTTCTACATTTGCACAAAATCTTCTCTTCTCCCTTGCGATCACCAGTTATCTCCCCTTCCAACTCTTTTTATATTTTTCAACAAAATGGAATCAAATCAAGATTGAACACCGGCTTTGCTTCCAGTGTTTGTTAGAAGACCTAATGCTTGTGGAATATTTTGACACTAATTCCTAGCCCAGTCGACATTTGGGAGGTGGGGAATTAGGCAAAGATACCCAAACTGTACTTTCTGAGACTGCCCCCTCACCAAATTTTGCACACTCAAGAGACACACATACATAGTGGCCCAGAAAACCCTCTGATGTCCATAACTAAAGATGATTTAAGAATTCCTTTTTAAAAGAAAGGACGGAATAAATGAACACCTTGCACTTAGCTTTCTGTGATTCCAAAATATTCGAGTCCTAAATAATGCCTCCAAGCTTGCAGACAGTAGGAGTAGTAGGGCGGGTGTGGATTAGGTACAAATGAAAATGTAAACTCATATCTACTGGTGAACCAGCACTTCCATATTTTTTGTTTGAAAGTTTTATGATTTGAACAACACAAAACAACAAAGGTGGACTTTTAAAAGCAGATTGATAGCCTTGAATTATCTTTCAGCAGCCGGAGTTCTACATGGTCATCAAAGCGATCACATTCCGTGTGCAAAGGGTCCGGAGCTTTGTGTGCCTTAGACTGGTATGAACACACACACACACACACACACACACACACACACACACACACACACACTCCTAAAATAAATCTCTTTTGTGAGTTCGGGCTCTAGGAAAAAGCTTTAAATGACCTCTGTGGGGGACTGAAACCCAACAATGCAAACACATGACTTTATCCTTATGCTTTTCCTCAAAAAGATGAGAAAGGCAGAGGGGAAAGTTTGCCTATTTTTAGCCATGAAACAAGGTCACTAAATATATTATGTCAGTTAATCCAAGCCCCATTAAAAAGCGGTTCTATATAATACACAAAGTCTTCCTTTTGCTAAAGCTCAAGAGTGATATGGGCTCTGTAACTATGATTTTCTCGGTTGGTTATGAGTGTCTGAATTTTTGGTTGACATTTCTGAAATAAATATAGCTACAGGAGCACTGGTATTCTGATTTAGAAATCTGACTACATTAGAAGAAAATTAACCTTTTCAAAAAGCCACTGTTCTAAGGAATGATTTTAATCAAATGAGTTCTAAATGTTGTACCTGCATATAGAATTTCTGGAGGGATTGCAGCTCCCCAGTGATCTGTTTTCTGAAGGAGGAAAATAACACCAAATAAATCATGTGCAAAGTAAGTCTCAAAATTGTAAAAAGGAGGGAAACTGAGCTGTCTTTCCTCATAGCATCAGGTTCAGAAATCAAATCAACCATTTTTTTTAATCAGTATTTTGGAAACACACGAAGAAAAATATTGTGAGCAGAGATTAGGGGCTTTAGATACCTTAGACTGATGTTACACACACACACACACACACACACACACACACACACACACACACACACCCCACCTTTTAAAATCAATCTCTTTTGTGAATTCAAGCTCTATTGAAAAGCTTCCAGTAAATTATATGTTTGTTGTTGGACTCCTCCATGATACTCTTATTATTCATTTACTTTCAATTTGACAGCACTTCTACTGTGCTAACACAAACAACAGAACGAGGCTAGGGAGCGTGTGCAGAGCAGTGCCAGCCTATCATCCACAGCAGACTTCAAATGCTGAGCACCGCGCATACATATTAAGCCTCTGAATGAAAATACAGAGCTCCTGGCTTTCAGGGTATGAACTGAAGTGCATTCTTTGCCGGACCATTAGCTTAAAGACATTCCAGTCCCAACCTGACCAGTGTGCAGGAAAGTTCATCACAGGAGATCTAGGGTCTTATTGTCACTTTAGAATTAGGTCGAGATGTTGAGGCCTATTGTGGGTTGAATTGTTGGCTCCTAGAAGATGTGTTGAAATCTCCACATGCAATTACACAAAATATAACCTTACTTAGAAGTACATCATTGAATGTATACTTAGTAGAGGGGCCTGGGCTCCTAACTTCCTGTGACTATTGTTCTTATTTTAAAAAGGAGCAGTGGGTCACAAAGAGAGAACATAGCCGTAAGCTGATAGGGACAGACATCAATGGATAGATATATCTGCGAATCAAGGAACATCAAAGACTGCCAGTGTTCCTAGCAGATGAAAGTGGAAACTAAGCTTTCTGTGGTAAATAAGACACCTTGACCTTCCACTTTTGACTCCAAAATGGAGAGACAAGAACAACTGGCTGTTTTGAGCCAATCTATTTGCGGTTCTTTAAAAGAGCAGCCCCAGGGAACTAACCCAGGGCCTTAACCACACCAGGGATCATTGAGGTGGGGTTGTAGGCATCTGCTCCCCGTGTGTCTGGGCACAAAGATAATGGTGAACAGGTCACACTATCTTGTTCAAGGCACCTCTTGCACATGGCAGTTTCTGTTATTTGAATACTGCTCTTGGGACTTAGGTATGTACTCCTTTGGAACAGAAGCAGCCCACACATGACCTCTGCATACAACCTCAAGTGGCAGGCCATCAGCAAGGCTCTGACACTCCCTGAGTTTGACAGAAGAGGCTAATTAATGCCTTACTTTCCTCCGCTCTGGGAAGTATTTTTACTATCTGGGAGGAGTAGGTATTTTCTTTGGTCTCATTTTCCAGATTCCTATTTCTTCTGTCAACATTAATGTCACCCCTTGCCTTCTCCAGAATAATGCAGGGCTTTGGAAAAGAGCTAGAAACGAAATTTTCTGTTTCCCATAACTGACTCAGTAACTCACAAATCCTGGAGGGAGACTTGAACAAGTGAACTGAGGCAGGAGGTAGAAAATGCAACTGAAAGAAGCCTATGCAGAAATTGATGAAACTGTTAGCCTGACACAAGATGATTAACGGGGTTGCATTAAATTTTCCAATACATTTTTACATAATTTATTCATGCTCCTTATGTCCTGGGAATAAATTGAGCAGATTGAGACAGAAGAGAGAGTAGAGAAGGGCATATTTAATGAGTCAATTCAGCGATAAGCAGTCATTAATGGGTAGCTCCAATATCCTATTTTAGGATTTTTTTGCATAAATAGTTGATATATATATGCATATATAGTATATATGTCATATGTGTGTGTGTGTGTGGTGCACATGCACACAAGTGCATGTGTATGCACGCGCACATGGGTATGTACCCACACTTTAGGGATCACCAGATGATGAATATATTGATTTTTAAGACAGGCAAAGCAACCTTACACAACAAATGAAAAGTGAATTTCAATAAGAGTTGATATCCCTGCATGGGTGGGAGGAAAGCACAATGGATCCCACCCTAGAGGAAAAGCTATAAGCAATTAACAAAGGCTGAGAGACGGACAGTTTGGCCTTTCCAGGCATGAGCCTCTGATTAGTTATCCAATACCAAGTTGTCAGTCCATACATATATGTGTGTGTGTATGTGTGTGTGTGCGTGTATACACACAAAATGTATATATGCAATATATATATGATGGACATATATAAAATATATATATGTGACATTGAACTAACTCAACAGATTGCATTTATTTCTTATTTATATGCATATGTAGCAACAGTGATAAAAGAACAAGAATCCCCATGAATTTTGAAGGGAGTGGGAGGGCTCTTTAAGTAGGAGGGGGAATGGTATAATTATATTTTAATTGAAATTTAAAAAGTCAATTATCTTCGGCTTTCTAAGCTAGTGGTCACCAAAACTAACTTTTAACAAAAATATAGACACTCAGAAAGTGTCCAAATGTATGCCTGGATACTGCCATAGAGCATTGGGCACTAAGCATTGTGGTTTCTATGTAGACTCTAAGCACATGGGGAGTGGAGGCAGGAGGATGAGGAGTCCAGGATCATCCTCAGGTACATAATGGGTTTGAGGCCAGCTTGGACGAAATGAGACTGTCTTCCCTCACCTGTCCCCCTCCAAAAATGTTTCCAGGTAATGTTGGTCAGTTTAACCTCAAAGATGAAATTAACCTGTGCAACAATTATTAATATATGTGTAGTCCAAGCAAACAGAAATACTCTTCATTTTTGATCATTCAGATAGTCTCTGCCCAAGCAGAATTAACTTAGTGGGTTATAGTGGTTTATGTTTATTTTCAAACCCACACTTGTGACCATCTTAGATATAAATCCTTACCACTATCCACTTTCCCATTAGTTTGGTAGGAAGTATTTTTGCCATTTGGTAAAAGAAAAAACTGGGCCAGTTTCTAAATGATAAACAAATAAACTAAAGCAAATTTTATTTATTTATTTATTCATTCATTCATTCATTTGTGAGTGTGTGTGTGTGTGTGTGTGTGTGTGTGTGTGTGTACATACACATGTATGATGTCACATGAGAAGGCTAGAAAATGGTATTGGGTCTCCTGGAGCTGCAGTTAGATGTGGTTGTAAGTAGGTGCTGAGAGCAGAGAATGGGTTCCAGGAGCACCAGGAACTCAGGTCCTCCGCAAGAATAGCACATGTCATTAATGGTGGAGCTTTTTTCCAGTTCCTAATTGTAATTTTAGCAGAATAAGTTTAGGTACACCCTGCATATCACCCCAGGTTTTTGAGTGCCTACGTAGTCCTCAAGTGACACTATTTAGTTCTCTTAATTTGATGTTATTAGCATTTCTGAAACTAATAGTCTAAATTAACTATGCCATTTACAAATGAAGTGAGCTCATTTTCAGGGGAGAACTTTTTAAAATACCCATCCCTGTTGCAGCAATCTCATCCACATCCATACAACAAGTCTTACAAGCAGGCGCACACAGGGGCAAGTGAGGGAATTATACTCACCATACTGCTCCTTCCCATCCTTGGCTGAGATAGCCAGGCAGTTGGGCACAGTGATGAGCAAAGCCAGGACAAAACTTGTATGAATGCACAGCTGCTTGTGCCTTCTACTGTTGAAACAGTGGGTCCAGGAGCTCTAGGAAGACCAGGCAAAATCTCTCTGGTTGAAATTCGTGGATAGTTGTATTTGGAGAGCAATAGACACAATAAGAAGGGCCTACATGGAAGATGCTGTCTAGTTAATTATACAGCAGGCATGAACTGGACCAAATGCAGAGCGCAAAGCCAGGATTCCAAAGTGCTCAGGGAGGCTGTCCAGAAGCACAGGAAAGGAAGGGCAACCCAGCTAAGCAAACCGAAGCTTATCTCTTGCCCAGAAGTGGTGGTGTTAGTACTGTTTGTGTAAGAAGGAGTAAGTAAGAAAACTTGGAAGGCTGGTGCCTGCCTAGCTGCCAACATATGCTGTTCTTGCTCCTTGTGGGCTGGCTCTGTGTTCCTCCAGCTCCATGGCCCTCAAGCTAGCCAGAAGGACAGCCTTGCGGTGGCAGGAAAATAAAGCTAAGTTTGCAGACTCCCAGCTTTGACCTCAATGCCACCTTCTTTTCTCAGTTCCTGCTCTGCGGTGAGCAGTGATCAATTTTTGTAGGGAGTTTCCTGCTGATGGTAAGAGATCTTTGGAAGGGCTTTAAACTGCACCGTCCCCTCATATGGTTGTTTTCCCAATATGTTTTCTGGCTAAGTAGTTTCTTGCTTTGGTATGCTCTCCAATTTTTCCCTGAATTTGTGTTCATTGTTCTTCAATGATTGATTCTCAGACACACACGCACACGCACACGCACACACACACACACACACACACACACACACACACACACAGAGAGAGAGAGAGAGAGAGAGAGAGAGAGAGAGAGAGAGAGAGAGAGAGAGAGCCAGCCAGCCAGCCAGCCAGCCAGCCAGCCAGCCAGCCAGCCAGTCACCGATGTAATTGGGGTAAAATAAGACAATGGCCTCTATAGCACTGTGTCTCCAGAAACACCTCTGAGAAGGTTGCCTAAGACAGACTTCGCTACTCTCCCACCGTTTCGGCTCTTCAGGGCACATGGGATTCTAACTTTAGAATGTATTTATTCATCTATTTTTTTTAATTTAATCAAACTTTTCTTCACCTATGTTAGTATGCACATGTGATTGGGTGGTGATGATCTCCTGCCACAAAGTGCATGTGGGGTCTGAGAACAACTTCCCAGCGCTACTTCTTTTTCAGTCATGTGGGTCCTGGGGGTCAGTTCCAATTTCAGCCTTGGCAGTAGGCAGCTTTACCCACCAGGCCATCTCAGCAGCCCTAGTTTTATTTTATTTTGTAATCAGCATACACAGCAACAGATGTCCTTGTGGTTTTCTCGTTGGAATGATTCCCTCCCTGTCGGCTCCTCTCCCCATCCCCCAGCCTTCCATCCCCACATGTGTCCACCTGCCTGCAGGATTCTACCTTCCACTCCGGGCCACATGTGGTCTGCGATCATCTCATCACCTCTCCCTCAAGGCCTCCTTTCCCCCTCTTCATGGGACCCTTGGTAGTTTTCCAGCCTCTATAGGCATTCACTCATACATGTATAAAGATTAAAAGATGGGTGGGCTTCTCACATGAGAGAACGCATGTGCTGTTGGGTTTTCTGAACTGGAGTTACCTCATTCAATATGATAGTTTATGTTTGCATCCATTTTTTTCTAAAAATTCCATAATTTACCTTTTTTTTTACAATAGACTATAATTCTATTGTGTTTGTGTGTCTGTGTGTGTGTATCATAATTTCATTACTTATCCATGTTGATGGGCATTGTTACTAATTCCATATCCTTGCCAGTGTGAATAGAGCAACAATAAGTATGTATGTATTAGTATCTCTATAATAACCTATAAAGTTTTGAGCATACACCCAGGAGTGCTATAATTGGGTCATATAGCAGTTGTATTTTTAGTTTTACTGTGAAACTTTCACATTGATTTCCAAAGAGGTCACACCAGTTTATACTCCTGCCTACCAACAAAAATTATGCCATCCCCGACATCTTAGCCAGTGTTCATTGGTGTGTGTGTGTGTGTGTGTGTGTGTGTGTGTGTTAGTTGAGGAGGAAAGCATTTGTTTGGCTTAAACTTCCACATCTCTGTTCATCACCAAAGGAAATTAGGGCAGGAACTCAAATGGGGCAAGAACCTGGAGGCAGGAGCTGACGCAGAGGCCATGGAGGAGTGCTGCTTACTGGTTTGCTTCCTATGGTTTATTCAGCCTGCTTTCTTATAGAACCCAGACCGCCAGCCCAGGGATGGCACCACCCACGATGGGATGGGTCTTCCCACATTGATTACTAATTAAGAAAATGTCTTACAGCTGGATCTATGGAGGCATTTTCTTAACTGAGGCTCCTCCCTCACTGATGACTAGCTTGTGTCAATTTGGCATAAATCGACACACAAAACAGGCCAGTACAGTGTGTGCAGTGTGTGTGCACGTGTGCGGGTTAGCATGAGTCACAGTGTACATGTAGAAGCGACAGGGCAACTTGCAGGGTTCAATTCTCCCCTTCTAAATCATGTGAATTCTAGGGACCGAGCTCAGGTGTCAAACGCCTTTGACCCACAAGGTCATCTTCCCAGACTCCCCATTTGCTTTTTCCACAATAGTCATTCTGACTTAGGTGAGATGGAATTGTAAAGTAATTTAATTTATGGTTAAGAATGTTAGACACTAAGAGATACTTTGTGGCTCTTTTTACTCTTCCTTCTGAGAACCATCTGTTCAATGTATTGCCCATTTATTGATTGGCAGGGTTTTAATTTTGTTTTTCCTTTGGAGTTAAGTTCTTTACACAGTAAAGACATTAGCCAGTTTTCTGAGACCAAGCCGGAAAAGGTTTTCTCCCATCATGAAGGCTGTTTACTTGGTCAGTACTTTCCTGTGCTGGGGAGAAGCTTTTCAGTCTCATGCAATCCCAGTCACCAGTTCTCGGGACTGTTTTCTGTGCTACTTGCATTCTATTGAAAAGTTCTTTTTTTTTTTTGGTTCTTTTTTTCGGAGCTGGGGACCGAACCCAGGGCCTTGCGCTTCCTAGGTAAGCGCTCTACCACTGAGCTAAGTCCCCAGCCCCTATTGAAAAGTTCTTACCTGAAAGTCTTAGCTAGAGCAATATGGCAAGAGAAAGCTAGAAGTTCAAGTATCACTATTTACTGTTTACATAATTCTGCACTTAAGAGAGCCCGCGGAATCCACAGGAAAATTTCAGCACCCATAAACACTTTCTGTAACTCTGTAGGATACAGGATATACATCTAAGAACCAGTGTTTGTTGAGAGAGGAAGTAGGAAAAACTAGCCCATTCCCAGTAGCCTCAAAAGAATTAAAATATCTAGGAATAAACATAACCAACGAACTGAAAGATCTCCATAAGGGGAATTTAAGATATTGAAAAAAGAAATGAAGAAGACACCAGATAATTTAAAGCTTCAATGCTCCTGGATTGGCAGATTTAATGCTGTAAATGCTGTAAAAAGCAATCTTCAAATGCAATATAATTTCCATAGAAATTCCAGTGACATTGTTTTTAGAACTAGGGAAAAACTCCCAAAATTCATATAAAAACCACAGAGAAAACCCCCACAGATCTTCTTTCAGACATTATTTTCCAACTTCCTGTTTTCCCGGAAGATGAAAATCAGTCGTGTTAGACACCTTCACATCAGTCCCACCCATGTTCCTGAGAGAACTGTTTCATGGTTCAACCTGGGTCAAAAGTCACTGCTAGTTGCTGGGAATGAGGTCTTTGGCCACGGTTGAGTCATATAGCGCATCTGGTATTTTTTTCCCTGCTTAACATCTTGTTCCTTTTGCTAATACTGGCCTGGTTTCTGTTGACTGTGCTATCTGTATAGGGATCAGTGATTCAGCCCCCATGCTCTGTGGGAAGTAGGGATCGCTGTGTCTGACCCATGGTGGGTTCCTGTATAGCCGGATGACCCTCAGGCCTGCTGCCTACTTCAGGTTGGGGATCACCTTTCCCCAAACACTTTGAAGAAAAGGCTTCATTGTTTCCTAGTTTCTAGTTTTGGTATTGGATGAAGTGGCAGTCTGATTTGGAATCTTTTGGTCTTCCTTTCTTTTCCTTTCCTTTCCTTTCCTTTCCTTTCCTTTCCTTTCCTTTCCCTTTCCTTTCCTTTCCTTTCCTTTCCTTTCCTTTCCTCTTTCTTTCTTTCTTTCTTTCTTTCTTTCTTTCTTTCTTCCTTTCTTTCTTTCTTTCTTCCTTCCTTCCTTCCTTCCTTCCTCTCTTCCTCTCTTCCTCTCTTCCTTTCTTCCTTTCTTTTTAGGACCAGTGTACACCTTGGGCTGGGCTTCGTTCTATCTCCGTATAAGTTTTGCTCTTTCTGAGGGCATCTTTTAGCTGTTTCTTCTTTGTTTTTCTGCCCTCTCTTCAAACACTGGTGATAATCAGGATTTCCATTCATCTGTAGAAAAGATCTTGGGAACAGTGGATGTGACAGACTTCATTTAGGAGAAGATACTGGGGACCAGGGACCCATGGGCCACTTTTTTTTTTTTAAAAAATATGTCTTGAAGGTGAGTTTTAATGTTGATCAACATGCATGAGAACCACAAATGTAATATTCTGTGACACATGAACCCTGCCTCTGATTCCATTCCAGTTAACTTCTGGCAGAGAAACAGGATGGATGACCCCTGCTTGCTGTGGTAGGTAACCGTGATGAAAACTCCTTCATTCTCCTCTGTGGTTTGTTTCCTCACTTCAGAATATTCCTGACCTCTCCCTAGCTCTGGTGACACCTGGGAGGGAACCCAGGCACTTACACAACAGTTCAATCACCCTCCCTTTCCAGCTGCATTGAGATCTCTGAGATCCATGTTTCTGGGCGCAGAGCTATAGGACTAGACAATTAGGTGATCCCGAGGGAGGCACCGAGGGCCAGAATTGTAACAGAGCTTCCCAGGGAGGGGCTGAGAAGGAAGGGCCTCAGATACTGTTGTTCAAACTTTTTACAATTTATAAGGAACATCCTCTTAAAATGACCTCACTTTTTTCATAAGGAAGATTGGACCCCAGGCTAATGTAGGGTACTTAGTTATATTTAGTGAGAAGAATTCAGCATAGACTTGACAAGAAGTGGCTGATGAACGGATCAACTGTTAGCTGTCTCCCCATCACCGAAGATGAGCACGTGCTTGAGGGTTGGCCCGCACTTTGGCTCTGTGATGGGACCAGAAGGGTTCCAAAGAGGCAGGATGGGAGGCAGAAGATTACCGACACTCATAGAACATGGGCGTGCTCAATGGGGAAAAGATACTTGTATCTTCAAAATGAATGGAAAATACTCACTTTCCACTACTTGATCACAAAGAAAAGCCTGTGATTTCTCATTGCCTTTAGCTTAAACTTAAGGTTTCTGAGTGTGTGTATTAGCAGGCCCTCACCTCTGTCTGGTCCGTCCCATCTTTCTGAACTTCAGTGCTGTTTCCTGCTGTACACTCAGCTCAACCCACCCGGCCTCCAGGGCTCCTCCTTGAGCAGGCCCAGCCAGTCTCCTTCTCAAGGTGTTGTGCTTCCTCTTCCCTCTGCCCTGGTTCCTCAGCTATCCAGTGACTCAGTTCTTCATTCCATTCAGGTGTCTGCTCGACTGACGTCTTCTAACAGATCTTTCCTAATCATCCCTTCTGAAAAGTTCCCCACCCATCCCCGGTCTCGGACTGAGCTGGATCTTGTCTGTTTCATTTCAGACCCTGACCCCACCTTCCTCTGCTTTACTCTGCACTGAAGGGACAGATCCATGCATTAATACTTCAGCATTTTCTCTGCCGCTTGGCTTCCGGTTTGGCCAGTGATAGATCTATTATCCCGAGGCACAGAGTTTCAAGGGGTTGATGGGGAGGGAAATAGAGGGAACTCGAACAAGATGTCCCCTTTTGGGTGGCATCAGAAATGACCTCAACTACTCCACATTTTCTAGCATCTTCAGAGTGACATTGGCTTCTGGGCTTCTATGGTTCCATTTCTTTCCTTTATTCTGAAGCAGCCATGGCTGTGTCTCCAGGAAGCCTCCTCATCACCTGGTTTCTCCACAAATATTTCTGACTTTGCTGTAGCTCGTTCCCCACTTTAGACTCTGGTTGGCTGCTTATTGGACCACTGTTTTCCTGGCTGGATTCTGATTGGTCTATCCTGTTTCTTCCATGTTTCTTATAACTTACCACTATTATTGCTTTCCTTGCTTATAATCAGCTTCCCCCATTTGAGGCAAGTATATTAATAATATTGTCTGGGAATTTGGAAGAGACGTTTGAACCTGAGATAGAAAGGCATCATTTCTGCACCCCATTGGACAGTAGGAAGGGTCCTGTGTGACCCTGCTGAGGGCACTGTAGATCTGCAGGCACACACTGCGTGGAGGTGCCGATTGCTTTTCGCTCTCCAGCATCAGGAAGTGACGCCCAAGTCCCAGCTGCCAGAGCCTTTGAGAAGAGTGAGATCTGGGTGTCTGTGGAGGGAAAGTCACCCTCCAAGTGAATGAGCCCACAGCTCGAGTGGCAGGGAACTATTTTCTACTAAGCTGGGCAAGCAGGAAATCACAAATAAGAACAATAATAGTTAATGTTGTTGTGGCAAGCTGTGTCCTGCTGTATTCAAAATGGCTCAGATAAGTAACTGTAGTGTGAATGTGTGTGACTCCCTTAATGCACAAAACAATATTAAACTACGTATTTGAAAATAAAAACTCTCTCGATTTGACTTCCTTAAATTGGGCATTTTAATTTGTTGTTCAGTTATTGGTTTACTTTCTAAAGAATGAATCAGTAATTCAAATAAACAGTCAACTGTCAACCCTGGGTACACAAGGGCAATATCAGAGAAGTGTAACTGCTTTGCCTAACATGAAAGACAGAAGTGCAGGGGGCCTCCCCACAGAGGACTGTGTCCATGTCACATGGACTCTTCACACATTTCATGGCCACTTTCATTTCTAAGGATCACTTAGTTTCTATGTAGCTAGAATTTCTTGACTATGATAATTTGTTAAATTTTATTGGATTAAAGTGGCTGGGAAAAATCTCTAATTTTGCTATTGGCTGTTTTTTTTTTTTCAGCCAGTACATAATTGATTTTGTAAATGTTCCCTAGATCTAAAGGGAAAAAAGAAAAAGGTTGTTAGCAATTTGAAGCATCTCTACTTACAGTGTTATGACTTTGTTCATTACACTATTTATTTTTCTCTTATTTCTAATGATTCCTATTGGCCCATATTAGAAATATTGCATTGAGTGATTTATTAATTTGTGGTACCAGGGATCAAGTTCAGGGCATCATTCATGTTAGGTATGTACTCTACAACTGAACTATAACCCAAGCTAAAAATAAACACTTTAAAATTTCCCAACTATTTCATCCAGATTTTCCAGTGTTACCAAAGTTAAGTCAAGATCAGATAAACCATCTAAACAGTCCCATAACTCCTAAAGAAATAGAAGCAGTCATTAAAAGTCTCCCAACTAAAAGATAAAGCCCAGGACCGGATGGTTTTAGTGCAGAATTCTATCAGATCTTCATAGAAGACCTCATACCAATACTGTCCAAACTATTCCACACAATAGAAACAAAAGGAACACTACCCAATTCTTCTATGAAGCCACAATTATGTTTATATCTAAATCACACAAAGACCCAACAGAGAAAGAGAATTTCAAACCAATTTCCCTTATGAATATCAATGCAAAAATACTCAATAAAATTCTCCTAAACCAAATCCAAGAACAAATCAAAACGATCATCCATCATGATCAAGTAGGCTTCATCCCAGGGATGCAGGGATGGTTCAATATACAGAAATCCATCAATGCAATCCATTATATAAACAAACTCCAATTAGATGCTGTGAAAGCATTTGATAAAATTCAACACCCCTTCATGCTAAAAGTCTTGGAAAGATCAGGAATTCAAGGCCCATGCCCAAACATAGTAAAAGCAACACATAGCAAATCTGTAGCCAACATCAAACTAAATAAAAAGAAACTTGAAGCAATCCCACTAAAATCAGGGACTAGACAAGGCTGCTACTTTCTCCCTACCTATTCAATATAGTACTCAAAGCCCTAGCCAGAGCAATCAGACAACAAAAGGAGGTCAAAGGGATACAAATTGGAAAGGAAGAAGTCAAAAATGTCACTGTTTGCAGATGATATGATAATACATAATTGACCTCAAAAATTCCACCAGAGAACTACTAAGCCAGATAACATCAGCATAGTGGCTGGCTGTAAAATTAACTCAAACAAATCAGGAGCCTTCCTCTACTCAAAAGATAAAGAGGCTGAGAAAGAAATCAGGGAAATGACATCCTTCACAATAGTCCCAAATAATAAAAAAATACCTCGATGTGATTCTAACCAAGCAAGTGGAAGATCTGTATGACAAGAACTTCAAGTCTCTGAAGAAAGAAGTTGCTGAAGAAAGAAATTGAAGAAGATCTCAGAAGATGGGAAGACCTCCTATGCTCATGGATTGGCAGGAATAATACAGTAAAATTGGCTAGCTTTTTAAAAGCAATCTACAGATTCAATGCAATCCCATCAAAATTCCAACTGAATTCATAATAGAGTTAGAAAGAGCAATTTGCAAATTCATTTGGAATTGCAAAAAACACAGGATAGCAAAAACTATCCTCAACAATACAAGAATGTCTGGAGGAATCCCCATCCCTGACCTCAAGCTGTATTACAGAGCAATAGTGATTAAAAAAAAAAAAAAAAAAACCCCAAAACAAACTGTATAGTATTGGTACAGAGGTACAGAGAGAGGCAGGAAGATCAATGGAATAGAATTGAAGACTCAGAAATGAACCCACACACCTATGGTCACCTGATCATTGACAAAGGAGCTAAAAACCACCCAGTGGAAAAAAAAATAGTATTTTCAACAAATGGTGCTGGTTCAACTGGAGGTCTGCATGTAGAAGAATGCAAATCGATCCATTCTTACCACCATGTACAAAGCTCAAGTCCAAGTGAATTAAGAACCTCCACATCAAACCAGATACACTCAAACTAATAGAAGAAAAAGTGGGGAAGAATCTCGAACACATGGGCACTGGAGAAAATTTCCTGAACAGAACACTAATGGCTTATGCTCTAAGATCAATATTTGACAAATGGGACTTCATAAAATTGCAATGCTTCTGTAAGGCAAAGGACACTGCTTTTAGGACAAAATGACAACCAACAGACTGGAAAAAGATCTTTACCAATCCTACATCTGATAGAGGTCTAATATCAAATATATACAAAGAACTCACAAAGTTAGACTGCAGGGAGACAAATAACACTATTAAAAAATATGGTTCAGAGCTAAACAAAGAATTCTCAACAGAGGAATATTGAATGGCTGAGAAGTACCTAAAGAAATGCTCAATATCCTTAGTCATCAGGGAAATGCAAATCAAAACAACCCTGAGATTCTACCTCACACCAGTCAGAATGACTAAGATAAAAAACTCAGGTGACAGCAGATGCTGGCAAGGATGTGGAGAAAGAGGAACACTCATCTGTTGTTGGTGGGATTGCAAGCTGGTACAACCATTCTGGAAATAAGTCTGGAGATTCCTTAGAAAATTGAATGTAGTATTACCTGAGGACCCAGCTATACCTCTCCTGGGTGCATACCCAAATGATGCCCCAACATATAACAAGGACACATGCTCCACTATGTTCATAGCTGCCTTATTTATAATAGCCAGAAGCTGGAAAGAACCCAGATGTCCCTCAACAGAGGATTGGATACAGAAAATGTGGTACATCTACACAATGGAGTACTACTCAGCTATCAAAAGCAATGACTTCATGAAATTCATAGGCAAATGGATTGAACTAGAAAACATCATCCTGGGCGAGGTAACCGAACCACAGTAAAACACACAAGGTATGCATTCACTGATAAGTGGATATTAGCCCAAAAGCTCAAATTACCCAAGATACAATCCACAGACCACATGAAGCTCAAGAAGGACAACCAAAGTATGGATGCTTCAGTCCTTCTTAAAAGAGGGAACAAAAATATTCATAGGAAGAAATATGGAGACAAAATTTGGAGCAGAGACTGAAGGAAAGGCCATTCAGAGACTATGCTACCTGGGAATCCAGCTTATATATATATATATATATATATATATATATATATATATCTATATATATACACACATACAGCCACCAAACCTTGACAATATTGTTGATGCTAAGAAGTGCATGCTGACAGGAGCCAGATATAGCTCTCTCCTGAGAGGCTCTGCCAGAACATGACAAATACAGAGGGGAATGATAGCAGCCAACCATTGAACTGAGAATGGGGTCCCCATTGGAGGAGTTAGAGAAAGGATTGAAGGATTGAAGGGGCTTGCAACCCCATAAGAACAACAATACCAACCAACGAGAGCTCCCAGAGACTAAAGCACCACCCAAAGAGTACACATGGACAGACCCATAGCTCCAGCTGCTTATGTAGCAGAGGATGACCTTGTTGGGCACCAGAGAAGAAGCCCTTGGTCCTGCCAAGGCTGGGCCCCCAGTGTAGGGGAATGTCAGGGCAGGGAGGTGGGAAGAGGTGGGTGGTTTGGGAGGGGGAACACCCTCATAGAAGAAGGGAGAGGGGGTGGGATAGGGTGTTTATGGACAGGAAACCCAGAAAGAGGATAATATTTGAAATGTAAATAAAAATATCCAATAAAAAATCAATAAAACAAAAGAAAACAAAATTCCTAACCTTAATTATATTGTTTTTACACCTCTAAAAATTTATCTTATTTGTATATATATAATATAAAGTTATATACTATATAAAAAGATCTATAAATGTCATCTTGTTTGAAGGTATGACTTTTATGACATGTGACCCGGATCATCATATATTCTCTTTATCTTGTGTGCTACTCTGAGATTCTTTTAAATTTAATTTTACATTTCTGTACAACTATATATTGTGCATTGAAAAATTCCCCATGGTCTTTTCCCCCCCTTTCTCACCTCCATCCTCACTAGTTTCCTGTATCCCTCTAGATAATTTTTACTTCCAATTCCATGTCATGTATCCAGACGTGGTTTTATGTGCCAGTGTAAAATCTGGGGTCCACAAATGAGAGTGTTTGAGCTTGGCTATGATTATGTCAAGTTACAACCATTTTCCTGTGAATGGTGTAACTTCATTCTTCTTTATAGATGAAAAGACTCTGTTGTGTATATGCCCTATCTTCCTTATCTGTTAATGTGGTCAGATCTCTTGTGTGAGTGGGTTCATAATTTAGCTACTATGAATAGTGTTGTAATAACTATTGATGTGCAAGCTCTTCTGTGATATGTTAACGTAGAGTCTTTGGAGTAAATTCCCAGGAATGGTGTAACTGGGCCTAATGGAACATCTATTTTTAGTTTCTTGAGAAACCTCCTTGAGAAAACCTCCAGGATTTCCATAGTGGCTAAACGAGTTTCCATTCCCACCAGCAGAGTACGAAAGGTCCTCTGTCTGTCCACTGTTTGCTGTTGTTTGTTTTCTTAATGAATGACATTCAACCAGGGTGAGATCGAATCTCACCGTAGTATTTATGTGTGCTTCTCTGATAGCTGGTGAGGTTGAACAGTTTTTCCATATACTTACTGGCAATTTGTATCCCATCACTTGAGAACTGTCACCTCCTTTACTGTTTATTTTTTTGTATGATTATCTATTGTTAGTTTGTCCTGTTTTGCCCTAATCCTGCCTTGTTTCCTTTCCATTTGCTGTGACAAAATACTCTGGCAAAAGCAATTTAGAGGAGAAAGGCTGTATTGTGGCTTATGTATCAAGGTTCCAGTTTTGGAGAGAGGGGATGTCACAGTGGCAGGAGCTTAAGGGCTCTGGTCACATCGCACCCATAATGAGAACCTGAGAGCAGAGAGTGAATGCATGCTGCGTTTGGCTTGCTCTTGCCTTTTTGTTCCCACCAGGGCTCAAACCATGAAGTCTTGCTGCCTGTATCTAACTAGTGGGGTCTTCCTACCTCAGTTGTCCCAAATAAGATAATCCCCCACAGACATCCTTATAACCCAATCCAACCTAAACAATACCTCCTGGAGATTCTCTTTCCATAGACTGTGTCATGTTGATAATCAACACTAACCACCACGCAGCTCTTTTTAAAATCCCCTTTATGGGAAGTACCTGTTTTATCAACAACAGTGTTAAGGTTGGAGTGGAGAGTGCCTCGTCTCCAAATGTGTCCGCATTTTGTCTGTAACTGTGATACAGGAGTCTCGGTTTCACACACTGTACTGTCATCTACTCCGACATGCTGGCTCGACCATGGTGGGCTGCATCCACGATGAAAAAGGTAATCAATGCAAGCATAGAGTTCAGGCTTCTTTTCAGTACCAAAGGAAGAATACATGTCTTTATGAACAAAAATCTGCTCACACTGAAAATTAATTGAAGTTCTTGGTTTTATTCTAGCCATTTCAACTAATTTTTACAATTATGTTTATTGTAGTCACTTCTTTGTTAAAAAGGACGCTTTTTTTTTTTTTTTTTTTGGATAGCATTTTGCTATGTTGTCTAGGTTGGTCTCGAACTCCTAGACTCAGTCTTCCTGCCTTGGGCTCCCAAAAGTTGAGGCACAGGCATGGAATGTCACTGTCTTTTTTTTTCAAATGTGTAATGGGCTTTCTCTTCATTTATTAGTTATTCTTGGCAATTTATAACTTCTTTCTGATATACTATTGGTGATTATTATTCCTTTCCCCTTTTGATTAAAGACATATTTATCTACTTGATTAATCCAAAAACCTGAAGGCTTCTGTTCAATAAACAGGTGAGTGATGGACTATTAATGGGGAAAAGTAGGTGGCCTAATAATGGAGTTCCAGTAGAGTTAAGACAGGAAGACACAAGTGAGACAGAAGGATCTCATTTGGTACCAACATAAGGCTCAAAGGATGACCCAGAATGCTCAGAAAATGTCATCAAGGAGCTTCTGCTGTCTGTTCAGGGAAGGGTCAGCAAGTGTGACTTGATAGGACCAAAAGCCCCAGGTCTTCCATGGTCTGCTTAGGAGAGCGCACATTGGCTTTCCTGGAGCCAGGAGGTCAGGGAAAGTGGAAACTTGTTCGGCTATCTCTGGGTGGGAACCAGAGCAAGCACTAGGCAAGAGCAGGATTTTACACAAATGCCGAATAGCAGTTAAACCTGTTAATGAATCCTCATGCCCTTTCGGTTAAATCTTTGGGCTCCCTCAATTAAACGTGACAGCAATGAGCTTAAGACCGAGTCAGTATCCATGGAAATACTAATAAATTAGCTAACCTAGGGGACCTAATCCTTGTCTACTCGAGGCAGCACTGCGCTTGCCTCAGGTCTCGGTGACCAGATCCCCCAGGGTTCTGCCAATCTAGACTTCGTTTCTTAGGACCCACTCTCTCCGAATGGACACAGAATGTAGGTGGGGCTTGTCTGCAGGTGGAGCCATGGTGCCCACCTCTGTGGCTAATTTCTTCCCTTTTCCACCTTTTGTTTTCAACTGACCTTGGAAAATTTTTCTTGCTTGCTTTCTCCCAACATATTTAGATTTTTAGTTTTGCTCAGCATTTTGCTGAGCTTCATGATTTTCCGGGAAGAAGAATTTCAGGAACAATCTTAATTTGTATTATAATTTTGGCTTGGTCTCTCCTCACTAAGTTATGTCTATAAGCTCACGTGTGTGTGTGTATGTGTGTGTGTGTGTGTATGTATATATGCTTGTGTATGTATGTACATATAGATATGTGTCTATGTATATATGTGTGTGTGTATATGTGTGTGTATGAATATATATGTGTGTGTGTATATATGTGTATATATGTGTGTGTGTATATATATGTGTGTATGTATGTATGTGTGCATGTGTGTTTGTGTGTACATATCATAAGAAGAATTTTAAGAACAAACAGTGTAGTCTGCTTGCTTTGCTCATTTTTCATTCTTGAGTAAATTTATGTGGGGTTTAGATATTTAAACATGTTTATTTTTATATGTATACAAGAAGCAGAGATTCACACAAATATAAAAGTAAGAGAAAGAATCTTTAAGACATGAGAAGACAGTTATTTTAGGAAAATCTATTGAAATATCAATGAATAAGAAAAACTATTTTTTGAACTATAAAGAATTAGTGAAGCAGAATTCTAGAATTAAATGTTATTGAAAATGAGAAAAAAATCAACAACAATAATAATGTGTGGAGGACATGAACACTTTCACAGAGGGGCAGAAACCAGAAGGCTGCCTTACACCTTGAAGAGAAGCATTCTGTCTTGTTCTTAGTAAAAGAGGTATGTATCAGGACTGATAGAGACTCTGATGCTCCAGACAGTGTATAGAGTACCACATTTTACCTTCAGTTAAAAACTAAGAAACTAGATAAAATATATGAAATAAAATAAATTGGTATTTGGAAGACAAGCAACCAGAGTAGAGAATCCCTAAAGAAAACAGAAAGAAAGGGGGAGGGGGATGAAAGGGAGGGAGGAAGCAAAAGACTGAGGGAGCAAGGTAGGAGGGAAGGAAGACCTCAAGATTTCAATATACTGATGTTGTGAGCCTGGATATACTTTCCAGATTTCCAGTGTGGAAGGAAAAGACAAGCCTTGGGCTGTCCCACTGAGAAAGGATTTTGAGTCTGGAATACAGGGCTGGGATTTGTGAGGCTAAGCCTGAGAGAGGAGACTGGCTCTGACGGGGGCTGTGGGGACGTTCAGGACACTCTGAGTCTTTCATGGGTTATTAGTCTGCACAGGCATGAGAGGAAAGTACCTGAGACTGGGTTCAGAAACCACTGGAAATCAGTATGCAGGCCAATTCCCAGACTTCACCCATGGCTGGAAATAGCTTATGTTCATAGCAGCCTGAGTGGAATTGAATAGAATCCTAAGAAGTAGGGCAAAATTGACCCAAAGACAGACTGGATTTGTCCTAACAGTTTAAAAGCAGGCATTGGAATGGTCCAATTGGCCTCAAATTCCTCAGTTGTACCTAACAACACAACCGAATTATTCAGAGGAGTAAAAGAAAGTTGACAACAACATAAAACCCCAATGTCCTCCTAAAAATGTTTTTCTAAAAAAAGGTTAATGAATGCAAATATACAGGAATGATAGCTCTGGAATACAAGAACGCTAACCTAACTGTAATAAATATTCTTTGTAGGTTTGAGAAAACTTTGAAACCTGGACACTGTCACGAGAGAAATGGAAGCCATATAAAAATAAGGAAATGCTACTTGTGGTGGCTGATTTTTGCCAACCTGACTGAATTGAGATCTATCTAGGGAACACATGTGTCTGTGAAGGAATTTCCAGAGAGGGGTAACTGAGGAAAGGAGGCCATCCACACCCTGAATAGGGAGCACCATGTTATGGGCTGGAGTGTGGGACTAAACCAAAGGGAGGAGGGAAGTCGAATGCTAATGTTCCCTCTCTGCTTTCTGACTGCACACCAGGTGAGCAGCTGCCCGGGGATGCCACCATGGCTTGGTACCCTGCCATGGCAAACTCTATGCCTTCTTAAATCACAAACCCAAATCACACCTTCCTTCCTTGTAGTCAAATGTTATGTTAAGTATTTTACCGCAGCCAAACGGTAAACTTCTTAAGATCTCAAATATATGGAAATTCAGTGACTAAAATGAAATAAGCTGGTGTGATAGCTAATTTTGATGGCCAACTTGATTAGATCTAAAATCAACTAAGAGACATGGCTTTGAGTAGTCCATGAAGGAATTTCCAGGAAAGATTAAGTGAGGTGAGGGAAGGCGCTTCCACAGAATGGGTAGAACTTTCTGGCAGCAGACCAAATACAATTGCTTGCCTCCATGTAAACCACGGTGTTGATGAATGGTATTCTCCAGATTCGTTGCTGCTTCTTTTTATTTTCTCCCAACAGAACCCAGCTTCTTCCTCCTACAAAATGGACCAATAGCCAGAGGTTCTCCGGGTGCTCTTTGAGCCTTAAGCACTGAGCCTCATGGCCTGATCAGCCACTGGGTTCGCAACCTTCCATTATGTAGAATACCTGGGTGGGTATTGTCTAATAAAAGCCCCTTAGTAATAAATATATTATTTATTATCAGTTCTGTTACTCCACAGAACCCCAACTAATATAGTAAATTGACCATTAAACAATAAGCGATCAGTACAGTTGAAGACAAAACACCTAATGTGGCAGCTGAGAGAAATATTCTGAAGAAAATAACTGATCACCAGTGGTTTATTACACACCATTAAATTTTCTAATATACATTCAATTAATTGAAAAAGGAGCAAGGGCTGAAATAGTTGAAGAAATACTGATTTAAAAAAACTTTCAAATTAGATGAAAATCAGAAACCCAAAGTTTCAAGAAATTCAATTAATCTAGGAGATAAAATGTGAAATTGGGGTGAAGCAAATGATTGAAAACCACAAATAAGAAAACCTTAACATCAGAAAGATCATACATACATACGTACAGAAGACCAGTGTTAGGAGTGACAGAATTCTTATCGAGTATGGGGCAAATCAGAAAACAATAGAAAGATACCTTTAATGAGCTGAAAGAAACCTTTCGCCTAGAATTTTTTAACCAGTCAAAAGGAGAAATAGAAGAGAGACAGATACACTGTTTTTGTTGGAATATGAAATGTTGCCTATAATTGGTACATTTGAGCACTTGGTCCCCTGCGGATGGTTCTGTTTGGGAAGGCTGCAGACCTTCAAGAGGTGCATCTTTGCGGGAGGAGGTAAGTCACTGGGGATGTGCTTCAGGTTTTACAGTCCACTTACTGCTCTCTCTTGGCAGATGCCATCAGGATCAAGCACTTTCCTGCTCCTGCCGGCATGCTCCACTGTTGGTTCCTGTCCTTCCTCACCACAGTGGTCTCTTACCCCTCGGAGCTGTAAACCCAAATTCTTAAATTGCTTTTCCCAAGGTTCTTTATCACAGCAAACAAAGGGGACATTAAGAACCTGGTACTGAGGAGGGGTTCCTTTGCTGTGGTCAACCTGACTGTTCAAGCCTGCTTTTAGGCCCTTGTTTTGTGAAAGGAACATGGAAGATTTTGGAACTTTGGGGTAGAAAATCCATTGGATGCTGTAAGAAGAGATTAATGGGCCGCCTACTGAGAACCTGGGGGGAAGTAAAGCTGAGATATGCAAACAATGGTGCCAAGGAAATGGGACCCTATTGCACTAGGGGCCATCCATGCGGTATTTTGTCAAAGACTCCAACTTCATTCTGCCAGTGTTCTGAGAGAATCTGAGTCTGGGTGAATTACAAAGTAGTGGACTAATTCACTTGGTGGGAGAAATTTCAATAGTGTAATATCTAGTCTGTGGAATCCTTACTGCTGATTATACACACTATAGTTAACCAGGTCTACAAAAATAATGTTCAGTTTAGAGAGGAAATGGGCACCAAGGTTACACTAAAGCCTGTGCTGAAAAAGAGGCTATAATTACCAAGGAGATTAATGCTATTAAAGAGAAGCTCCCACTCTGTGATGGAACAATAGGAAACGTGTCCTGAGGGGAAGATCCCATCCACCAACGGTTCCTGTGAAAGGAAAGAGCCTAAGGGGTTTTCCTGGTCTTGGAAAGCTTTCGGCTTACAGAAGATGCTGCGAGTGTGGTCCAGGAGGCCAGGCTCCATCCTGAACAAGCAGCAAACTTGGTTCTGTCTTCTGTCTCCTACAGGTTTTGGAGGGATGAAAGATCTAGGATTGAAGAAGTTGGTGGAGTCTTCTTTTGTGTTTTTGGAGAGCTGCTGAGACAAGGCAACACATGGCAGGGTTGGAGAACCTACAAGGAGATCCTGAGAGGCCCTTCATGAAGCTATGAAGATGTAGCCTGGGCTATAATGGAGCCTTTGGAATGTTGGAGATGTCAGTGAGAGGATGGCGGCCAAGGAAGACTGTATTCTGGAAGCTTACAAATGGCTGCAATAGAGAGATGACAAAAATCAACAAGTAGTTGATGTTAATTTAAAGCCAACCATGCTGTTAATACCTTAAATGTATGCAAACTAAGTCCCCAATTAATATGTGAATATTGTTACACTGTATAAAAGTTCAGGACTCAATAATGCATTGCTTAGAAGAAATCCATATGAAATCTAAAAATTATAGATAAAAGTAAAAAGCAAAAGAAAAAGCAGGGATGGGGTTGGGGATTTAGCTCAGTGGTAGAGCACTTGCCTAGCAAGCGCAAGGCCCTAGGTTTGGTCCCTAGCTCTGGAAAAAAAAGAAAAAAAAAGCGGGGAAAAGTTATAATATTTTGTGCCATGTGCTGTGGAACACTTTCCTCTGAGTATAACAACTATTGCCATTGTCACCAGAGACCACCAAGATCTGGCCTGTTGATGTTCCCTCATAGAGGGAGGGGGTATGCAGGGTCATTAGCTCCTCACCTGAGATTTCAACCTTTCTCTCCAATGCTATTTTGCTAACTCTATATAATTCTGTCCCAGTTACCCATGGTCTCAGGTAGGGTGAGAGTATTCAGTACATAAGGTTAACTAACCATGGAGACAGGTTCTGGTTGCCATCCATCCTGTGCTGAGTGTGTGTGTGTGTGTGTGTGTGTGTGTGTGTGTGTGTGTGTGTGTGTGTGTGTGTTGTTGTTGTTGTTGTTGTTGTTGCTGATTTGGGATCACTCAAATTCCTGTGACTAATCCCTTACCCATGCTCCTATAAGCAATCCCCCAGTACTCCTTGATTCAATAAGCTAGGCCTAACTGGAATGTTTATTTAGATCTCTCATTGGCATTTTATCTGGGGTGAATAGATATTTGTTCAATATCCTCAGAAAAAATTCATACAACACCAGTTGTCTTAGTTTGGGTTTTACTGCTCTGAGGAGGCACCGTGACCAAGGCAACTCTTACAAAGGACAAATTATAATTGGGGCTGACTGAAAGGTCCAGAGTTTCAGTCCATTATCACCATGAAAGAAAGACAGCAGTGTCCAGGCAGACATCGTGCTGGAGGATCTGAGAGTTCTACATCTTGTTCCAAAGGCAAACAAGAGAAGGTTGGCTTCCAGGCAGTTAGGAGGAAGGTCTCTCAAAGCCCACCTCCACAGTGACGCACTTCCTCCAACTAGGCCACGCCTCCTAATAATGGTACTCCTTGAGCCGAGTGTACATTTTATAACAAAAAGTACTGATAGTGTGCTGGCTACTCTTTATGTCCACTTGACATGAGCTAAAGGGAGAAAACCTCAACTGAAAATGCCTCCTTGAGTTTCTACCCTGACTTCTTCAATGAACTGTAATTTGGAAGCGTAAGCAAAACAAGCATACATTTGCCTGATGGAAAAACTTGCAGCAAACTTCATCAATATGATAAAGAGCAAATACCCCCTCCCCCCAAACCAAAGCAAACAACAAACCCTAAACCTTACATCTTAAATCACAATCACTGATTAAAGAGAAAAGCCTTCCCCTTCAAATCAAGAACAAAGGAAGTGGGCTGGAGAGAGCTCATCCTTTAAGAGCATTTGCTGTTCTTCAGAAGGTGCTGCCTCCCAGGGCACCTAGCCTTCCACAAACTCACATGTGGGACACACACCTACATGGAATTAAAGACAATGTTTTTGGCTTGGAAGATGTAGTAGTATGAAGTCAAGTTTTAAGTGAAGTCAATTTATCTGTAATTAAAATTCCAGTACATTTATAAAGTTGAGATGTTAATTCCAAAATATCTGTGGAAATAAGATCAGAGAATGAGCAACCTGACTTTGAACAATAAAACTGTAGGACTCACACATCCAGCTTTAATACTTAGTATAAAGCTATCCACTGTAGTCATTAGGTTGTGCAATATTGGTATATAGGGAGGCATGCAGACTAATGAACCAGATGGACATATGACTGGGAGATGTTTGGCTGTGGTGTCAGAATGGCCTTTCCAATGAGTGGTAGATATGTGAAAGAGAGGTTCAACCCTTGCCTTACATTGTACACAAAATTTAAAATAGATTACTGATAGAAATATAAAAGTGAAATTATTTAACTATTAAAAGCATAAGAAAGTTTAGTGTCTTTTAGATAAGAAATCCAAAGCATAAGCTATAGCTCATAAATTGTTACACTGACTTTTATTAAAACCAAAAGGCAAGAAAACCTGAAGCTTAGCATGTTACTACACACATGTAATCTCAACATCCAGGATGCTGAGGCAGGAGGATTATGAACTTGAGGCTAGCCCGGGATGTATCAAAACACGAACCTAATCTTCCAGCTCCCATCCCAGTGTCCCAGTGGTCACACAGGACATGCATATATGTTGGCCTCACAGCATGCGTGTCTGGTACAGCATGTGTACTAGATTCTATGAGGCTGAACTCTTTAAAATGGGTGATCTGAGAATTAAAGGGAGGTGAATGGGAAACTCTGGACAGTCGCAGAGACAGCTATATATAAATACTTGGAGGAAATCTTTCTTGTCTTTTAAGGGTTTTTCTCTTTTTTAAACTAAATAAGTTAATGGATTAAAAAAAAAACAGTAAATAACCGAATACTAGAACTGTTTGTTCTTCAAAAACTGTTGACAAAATGAAAAGCAAGTCATAAAAAGGAAGGAAATATGTATAAAACCTCTGTGTTTGTGTGTGTTCCCTCTGACTTTCTGTCTGTCTGTCTATCCATCTGTCTGTCTGTGTCTATGTCTGTGTCTGTCTGTCTATCTGTCTGTCTGTTTCTCTCTCTCTCTCTCTCTCTGCATGTTTGTGATCTGTCTGTTTCTGTCTTTATGTCTTTGTGTGTATGTATGCGTGCATGCATGTGTGTGTGCATGCATTTGTGCATATGTGTATGTTGCTGGGGATTGAATTTAAATCAACTGTGGTATATATGTGTGTGTTCTACCTCTGAACTACCCTTAGTCCTGATACTGTACTTTAACTGGAATATATGAGACTATTTAAACTCGATAACAACAAATTTCCAGATGTATGCTGAACATCCCTAATCTGAAAACCTAAAGTCTGAACAACTCTTAAAGCTGAAGCTTTGGATCAACAAGATGATGTCACAAATGGAAAACTCCTTACATAATCTATTGTAACCGTCGACAACCAAAACATGGGTATGTTAAAAGCTATAGTATAAAATAGCTTTCTATCTATGCATGTGAGATGTCTGTTAAACATGCCCCTGAAATAGATCATTATGAGTAAACAAATATTTTGAAGTCTGAAACTGGCAGTACTGCTTGTCTCAGGAATTACAGATAAGACTGTACGTATGTGAAAAGACACTGTCAAATGTACAAGTGGTGCAGGCAGTTATACTCAACACTGACTATGACAAGGAGAGAAGACAAGTGAAAGCTTCAGTTACCAGCCCATAACCTCCGAAGTGATGGCAGTTAAAAGCCGATGATATTTTGTCCTGGTGATGATGTGGTATAAATGAGGATGTGTGAAGGATGCTCACACACTGATCAAGGGGTTTAAGAAATGGCACATCCACTTTGGAAATGAATGACAGCTTCTTAGAGTGCTAAAAATACGTATCATACCATTCACCAATTCCATAGTTCTTTTAGTTGTTTATACAGGAGAATGAAAACATACCTTTATATAAACATTTATATTTAATCATTCATAGTGGTTTCCTTCATAATAGTCCTAAACAGGACATGATAATATATGCCTATCAACTGGTAAGTGGGTTAAAGAAAAGCTTGGCTTACCATGCTGTGTTAATCAGGTTCTCTAGAAGAACAGAACTAATGGAGTGAATCTACTATGTGTATTAAAAGGGGACTTATTAGAGTGGCTTACAGGCTGTGCCTGGCTAGTCCAAAAAAATGGCTGTCTATTGATGCTGTCATACCCAGCAATAGATTATTGCTCTCTAAGAAAGAAAAGAATTGAAGGTTGGTATATACATTGGCATGAAAGATACTCACGAGCTTTTGCTAAAAGAAGAAGCCATTTAGAAGAGTATATACCCTAAGGTCCCTTTAAACCAAGTTCTGAAAGGAGAGAGCTTTAGTAACTCAATAGCAATGGGGGGGGGGAGTGTCAGAGCTTGAAAATGGAAACAGAGTTTAGATCCAAAGGGAAAGGAGGGATCCTGGTGGCTCATGGAGATATTCTATGCCTGCTGTGGTAGTGAATGCATAAATGTATACCTTGGTCAAAAGTCAAATGATGTATAACAGATTTTTTATATTAAACTTCAATAAAGGTGATTTAAATAAAAGCTGCTACCATTAGTAATTTTTCCACTCACAAAACTGACAGAGCCCCTTAAAAGTTTGGCAACGCATCACAAGAGTAAAGCCTTGAAGAGACAGGTGTTCATGGAGTCTGGGCATGAGGCAGATCTTATTCATAAAGGTGACTGCTTTTATCAAAGTCGCAAGTGCATATAGTCATAGTCTCGGCTACTTTGTTTCTTGCAAATTACTCTATTCAACGGAAAAAATAGAAGACTATATTTATACATTGTACTTTTCTAGTGTAAACTGTAGAAGCTAAGCAGTGGCTTAAAAATAAAAGGATAAAATGAAGAATTAACCAAGTCTACATAATACAAACGCAGATGTCGCAGGAAAAATATCTAGAGAAGAAAGAAATGTTTCTAAAGGGGAAGAAAAGACCATGGTGCTAAATAAGGATTTGGAGGGAGCTAATTATGATGCAAATTGATTAGACATTTAATTAATGTTCTTAAATCTTTCAGACATGCATGGAAGATGAACAAATGATGTCTATAAAGGAAGTTATGAACATCTTGAAAACACACTCATTAAAATGTATTAAAAACATTCAACTCAGCCTCACTAGCTACAGATGACATTATTAAGATAATTACCATCTTTATTCAAGAAATACTCACTGTAGGCTGGGTATTCACTGAGACTATAGAATGTCACTGAGACTATAGAATCTACCAGTAAGACCTTTCTTCAGAAAGTTAAGAGTTCTTTATTCATTTAATTTATCTTTGAGATGGTGGTCTCAAGAGCCTGCCCAGGTGGGTCAGCAACTCCTAATCTCATGCAATCCTCCTGTCTCAGCCTTCTGAATAAACTGGTTTACAGGTACAGTCCAGTACACCTGTCTAAAAAGGTATGATTTTCTTTTTGAACAAGCTTCAAACTCGTTTTTAAATATTTAAAAAATTTTAAATAAATAGAAGCTGGATGAAGGCACCGAATACTTGCAGACTTTGGGGAGGAGCTGGTCAGTGAGGTGAGACCAGGTAGAGTAGGAATGAAATGGGTGGGGGTGCTTTCCACGGGAAGGAGCATCTTTGAGTGGTGGGGGTAGCAAGAAGAGGGGGGGGGACATGCTCAGAGAAAAGGACTTCAGATGAGAGGCATAGAAGATGAAGCTGGGTGAATGAGGAGACATTAATGTGGTGAACTGGAGCACTAGCTTGCCTACCTAAATGTGGATGTCAGGGGTAGGTCTGAGCAGGGATGAGTCTCACCCCACCCCCAGCCCCACACCCTCAGTGGGATTTCGCAACCTTACATCTGCAGCAGCCACCAGGACGGATAGCAGGAGTGAGTGACAGCAGGCAGAGACCAGTTAGAAAATGGCTGTGATAAATGAACTGTGAAGTGACAGCCAGGGTTCTGGACAAGGACGCGGCTGTGAAGAAATAAAAAAAAAAAAAAGGCAAGAAGACATGGTTACACAACAGAATACTTCACAAAACCCTGTAAGTGTGGCGACTGGTCAGACACATGTGATGGAGGGAGGAAGGGGGCAGAGGAGACAAGAAGGAGGGAGGGAGGTACTGAGGGAAAGGAGGGGAGGGGAGGGAAGACTTAGAGGTGGCTCTGGAGACTGAGATTGTTGTACAGACAGAGTGATAGCAATGTTGGCAGAAACGCGGAAGTCAAGAAGACTCGCTGGTTTAGAGGAGGGGGAATCTTTTCTATGACTCTTAAATACTGTGTTGGAGCCTAGTATTGAATAGCAAGTAAAAATGTGGAGAGGGTACTTAGAAAGGAAGTCAAACACTGACCCCTTGAAGAAGAGCTTCAGCTTCCCCCTCTGCTAGTCTTTCCTCAAACACAGTCAGCTTGTATAACTGTGGGTGGGCTTAGCGCCCGCTCGCTCTCCGTAGCATTTGATAAGTAGGTCAGTACTACGCACTTCGTGGGTAGAAGTCTCTGCTGCAGCCCCAGAAGCCAGCCCTGCGCTTACTGCCCTATGGGAACAGTTGACTTCCTAAGGATCTGTAGGGTTTTCCCCTCAATTTCCCTCTTCCTTCGTCCTTCCTACTGCTCATAGTCCATCACCGAGGCTATCAGCCAGCTTTCCTTCCTTCAGTTGAAGCTTCATTTCCCCATTTCCCCTTCCAGGCTCTCTGATGGCGTTTTAAAATTATTGAACTCTGACCTCTCCCTCCTCCCTTCCCCCCTCCTTTGTTACTAGGATGATCTATATATAGCTGTATGATATTCATAGTAAGTTGGAGGGAAGGTTGACCTTTTTGTCACACACACACACACACACACACACACGCACACACACACACGAATGAATGACAGTCTGCATAGGAAAATGAGACACAATATTCTAGCATCTCAGAACACACTGGACAAACCCAGCCATGAGATATGTGCCATCTATACCAAACACTGAGGACTTTCCTGCTGAATGCCGCAGTCCCTGTTGCTTCCTGACACCCCGTAGATGGCTGCTCTTCCTTTCCTTGGCTGTGTTTCAGTCTGTGTCTCATGGCCCTTGCAGCTCCCATGCTTTCTAATGTAGACCGTCTGAAAGAAAGGAAAACGTTGCAATACCCGGTGAATCTGGGCAAGAAGATGCTTGACTTTGTCCGAGGGTGCTGCATTATTTCAGTGAAGGGGCTCAGTGGTTGACTTTTGGAATTGTTTTCTTCTGGGGGACCTCCTGGTGCAGACTCCCCCCCTGTCCCCTCTGGACGACTGATTGTGCCTTGAGTGCTCTTGCTTCTGCATTCCCTGTGTGCTTCCGCTTGCTAGAGTGTTCCTTTTATCCCCTTCGGTTTAATTGCCATGCAAAACCCTCTGTTGAGCTTTTAATTAGCAAGTTATCCCAGTCTGAAAACTGGAAACCCCGGGCTCTTTCGGCATATATTAAACAAGCTAAAATATGAAATTAAAGAAAACAGAGTTTTAGCCAACAGAAACAAGTGACTCATTTCCTTGTGAAAACACACTGGGTCTGTGTTACTCTGGCAACGATATTCCAGAATAGCGTCCCTCCTCCCCCCCCGTTTGGAGACTTTGTGTGTTTCTGTTACAGTCTGTGTTCCACGGTGACCTAATGTTGAACCAAGTCTCTTAGTGAGTCATGAGGCACAAGAGCACTGGATTTTCTTTGAGATAGCTCATCCCCTGTCCCTTTGACCAAAGGAAGGAAAGTTTACTTTGTAAAATTGTAAAAGGATACAAGGAACTCTTGGCCAGGGCTGCTCTGGGATAGAAGTGTGGTCCTGCTGTTACTCTCAAAACACCACCATCCGCGTTTGAATTTCAAGTGCCTGTTTTTCTAAAGACAGTTGATGAAATCATAATGTACAACCTGTGTGTGCACCACATGGGGAAGTGAAGATTTAGAGATTCACTGCACAAGCCTCCAGATGTTTCTCGGGACTCACATCATGGGCGGGAACTTCACGGAGCTTGGGGGTCAAACTTTCGACCTAAAGCACTCCAAATCTCTCCAGCAAAAAAAAAAAATGTGCTGTGCAAAAACGGTTGCACTAGCTCTCCTCAGCGAGGTTTTCAGAGCTCTGAGGCTCTTGAGAGGAAGTGAAGAGCGTCTTCAATTTATCAAGCGCTCGCTGCTTGGGATTTTCCAGACGTTCCACAAACAGCTTTAGGCTTTGGTCGGATAGTTAGGAAAGTGTGTGGCCATTAGGATGAGCTGACTAAGACTTACTGGTATATGAAGAGTTTTAGTTTCTCCCCAGTTGCTACCAACTGCCTGCAAAGGAGAATTCCAGCTTTGCTCAATTCTTTTTCTCTCCCCATAAACTGTCTTTCCAGTTATCCTAGATTTGTAGAAAAAGAACATAGTAAACAAACTAGGACTAGATTGGACAATGGGAACATGATAGGGGATGATTAGTGATAATGTATACTATATATCTTTTTGCTGTATGATGTCAATTTATTAAAGAAAATGCTAGGGAAAGGAAGTTGAAAATAATAGAGAAAGGATTAAGTTGAGATACAGGAAGTTGATTTTTTGTTGTTGTTGTTGTTGTCGTCGTTGTTTGGTTTTGCTTTTTCTTTGAAATGCAGGGAGAAAGCTCCAGTGGTATCTATTATATATGACAGAAAAACAGATAGTAGGGAGACAAAGAGGACTGTGTTGTTGTTATTTTTTCAAGACGGGTTTCTCTGTGTAGCCCTTGCTAGCCTGGAACCTGCTCTGTAGACCAGGCTGGCCTCAAACTCAGAGATTGGCCTGTCTCCTCCTCTGGAGTGCAGGGATTAAAGCTGTGCATCATCACCACCTGGCAACGCAGAAGGATTTATGGAGAGCTGGAGGGTCGAGTCCCATCATTCGGCTAGGAACATAAGCAAAGGACTTCACCTCTGAAACTAAACCTGTCCGCAAGGATTACATAATCTTAACCATGATGTTGCTCTAACAATGCACTGATGAGGCCATGACATTGTAAAACAACCCTAAATATTGTTAATAGTAATAGCACATGCCTGCAGTTTCAAGTGGACACAAAAGAATTAGGAGTTGAAGGTGACTCTTGGGTAGACAGAGAGTTCAAGGCCAGTCTGTGCTACATGAAACCATGTCTAAGTAAATAATTAAATATCAATTACATGTGACCCTGCCTGGATCCATCCATCCATCCATCCATCCATCCATCCATCCATCCATCCATCCATCCACCCATCCATGCATCCATCAAAAGAAATATAGCATGACAGAACTATGAAGTTATTCTTACTGAATTAGTAGTCTCAACTTCTGGGGAATGTTTGGCAGAAATTCTTTTCTCTCGTTTTTACATTTCTTTTGTGTAGCCAAATGCTAAGATGGGAAGCAAAAGATAATTTAGGTCAGCACTGCTGTGTGAAGTGGCCCTGGTGAGCAGAGCCTTTCTCTCCCGTGCAAACAAATGAAAAGCACAGGGGAAAACGTTCACTTCTAATCAGTCCATTCTGAATCTTCACGTTTTGCTTCTTTTTAAATAAATAAGTGCATTTGCATTTTTAAACTGCAAGTTATGTTTTCCCCCAAATATCACCTCTGTGGGGGGTATTTTAAAAAGTAGTTCATCTGTTATGTGTTGGACTTGTGAGACTAAAATTACAAATCCCCCATAGGAATACTAATACAGATTTTCTTGTTTGAAGAGAACAGTAACCTGAAGCAATTGCAAAATGGTTTCCATTTATTCAAGGAAAGATCGAGAAGGATCAGCTCTCTGCACAGAGTGATGAAGTGGGTCTCCCATGTTGTGGACTGTCATTCTTTAACTGTTAATGGACCACATCTGTAAATGTGTGTGACAGTTCTCATATATTTCAAACTTGCTAGGTAAAATATTATTGAATATAATGGCTGCAAGAAACATATCTTGATACACATTGGCTGGGGCCATGATCACTGGCCTTTTCTACCATGGCATTTCCTACCATGTGTATCAGTGATGGGATGTGGTATTGTTATTAGAGAAGAATAAAGGAAAAGTGTCAGATTCGCTAGCTCTTTTCTGCATAAATATTGTTTCATTAGAAATTGTGCTTTTACAAACTTAGAAGAAAATTCTTGTGATTTTTATTCCATAAAAAATATTTGTAGGAGAATAGATTCTGGGGCAAGCTCCAAAATCATAGAGATCAAAAAAGCCTTTATTAATTAAAAATATTCAAACTTGTATATAATAAATACAGCATAAAATTTATTAATTTAGCCACATTAAGCAAATATTTTAGGTGTGCCCATAATTCTGTGTGACTAATCTTCAGAACTCCTTTCATCTTGTAAAATTATCCATTAAGCATCTACATGCCCCACCCCTCCTGGTAAGAACCTCTCAACCTTCTGTCACAATAAATGGACCATTCTAGGTACTTGATACATGTAAAATCAGGGGATTGGTATTTTTGTGACTTACTTTTTTTGCCTGGCATAACATCCTTAGACTTTGTCCATGTTTACCATGTATAAAATGTATCCCTTATACTGAATTGTATTCCTTTCCTTTTATATTGCTTCATCCATCTATGGATGCCTAGGTGACGTCCATATTTGGCTACAGTGAGCAATGTGTTATGAGGTTACAAGTATGTCTTCAAGATTCTACTCTCAAACCTTTTGAGTGCACATTCAGAAGTGCAACTACTAGGCTCATAACACAACTCTATTACTGAACTTCAGAGTGCCCACCATATTATTTCCACATCGGCTGTGGGAAAATTCACCGTCTTTACCAGGTATAAAAGCTCCAATTTCCCTACATCCTTTTTAGCACTTTGTAGTTTCTGTTTCTTTGATAGTAGCCATCCTAATTGTTGAGAGATGGTCTTTAGTTAATTAAACTAAGTCCAAATACTGACAGTTTTAATCCGAACAAATTTAAAAGATATAGATGTATGAAATTGCTATAATGTAGCCCCTTGTACGCTAACTTAAAAGTTAATTTGAAACAATTAGAAAGTTAGAATATTGGCTGTTTCACAAGTAGAAAAACCTTCAACTCAGATCTTTTTTGCTATCTTTGCTCAGTGTATATATTCCTTTTAAAAATTATTTTTTCCTTTTAAAATCATTAATTATTTTATATTCTTCCCTCATATATTATATTCTGACTGCAATTTCCCCTCCTTCTCTTCCCCCAGCCTCTCCCCCTTGCCTCTCCTCCAACCAAACATGACATAACAAGCTACAACAAGACTAGGCATACACTGTCACATCAAGGCTGGATAAGGTAGCCCAGTAGGAAGAAAAAGATCTCATAACTAGGCAAAAGAGTCAGAGACAGCCCCATTCCCACCATTAGGATTCCCACAAGAACACCAAGCTATTCAGACACAATATATATGTAGAGGACCTAAGTCGGACCTACGTCTCCCTGATCAATGCAAGTTCCCATGAGTCCCTGTCTGATGATGCTCTGGGCCATGTTCTCATGGTGTGTCCTCAGGTTTCTCCAATCTTTCTTCACCATCCTGCGTAGAACTCCCTGAGCTCTGCCTAATGTTTGGCTGTGGTACTCTGTCTGCATCTGCTCCCATCAGTTGCTGAATGAAATCTCTCTGTTCTCTTTGATGCCGGTCTGCTAGGCTCTGGTCCCAGAATACCATGCAGGCAGGACAAACTTTAGGTTGAAGGTTTTAAAGACTGGGTTGGTGCTCCAATCCCTCCATTCGAAGGCTTTCTTGATTATGGGGTACAGCCAGTTCAGACTCCATATCTCCTACTACTAGGAGGCTTTGCTAGGGCTACTCTCATAGGTCCCATAGCTTTTCTATTGCACTAGGTTTCCACCTTGCCCACAAAATGCTCCATAATTTGGGTAATTTCTCCCAGTATCACCCCCCACACACCTGATCTCATGTGCTCCCAACCTGCCAGCCCCCAACCCATCCTTGAAATCTATTCTATTTCCCCTTCCACAGTGACACACTTCCTCCAACAAGACCACACCTCCTAATAGTGCCACTCGCTGGGCCAAGCATATTCCAACCACCACACCCTCCTTGTTGCTTAGCCTCTGGGTCTGTGGACTGTAGCATGGCTATCTTTTTTTTTTTTTACATGTAATATCCATTCATACATGAGTACACACCATGTTTGTCTTTCTGGGTCTGGGTTACCTCACTCAGGATGATTTTTTCTAGTGCCATCCATTTGAGTGTAAGTTTCACGATGTCATTGTTTTTAACAGCTGAGTAATACCCCATTGTGTAAATGAGCCCCATTTTCTTTATCAATTCTTCAGTTGAGGGGAACCTTGGTTGTTTCTGGCTATTATGAATAAAGCTGTGAACATACCTGTGAACATACCTGTCTTTCATACGGAAAAGTAAAAAACTCAGGATAACTAAAACAATTCTGTACAATAAAAGAACCTCTGGAGGTGTTACTGTCCCTGATTTCAAACTGTATTGCAGAACTGTAGTAATAAAAACTTCATGGTTGGCATAAAAACAGATATGTTGATCAATTGAATTGAAGCATATTCATGTATCTATGGACAACTAACCTTTGATAAAGCCAGAAATATGCAATGGAAAAAAGAAAGTATCTTCAACAAATGGTGTTGGTCTAGTTGGATGTCTACATGTAGAAAAATGTACATACATCCATCTCTATTATCCGGCATAAAACCCAAGTCCGAATGGATCAAAGACATCAACATAAACACACTGAACCTGATAGAAAAGGAAGTGAGGAATAGTCCTGAATGCGCTGGCACCAGAGACAACTTCTGAACAAGCTCTAAGATCAACAACTAATAATTGGGACCTCATGAAACTAAAAAACCTTCTATAAGGCGAAGGACACTGTCAATCGGGCAAAACAGTAGCAAACAGAATGCAAAGAGATTTTTACCAACACTACATGTGATAGAGGACAATATCCAAAATCTATAAAGACCTCAAGAAGCTAGACATCAATAAACCAAGTAATCCAATTCAAAAACAGGGTACAGATCTAAACAGATTTCTCAACAGAAGGATCTCAAAGGTCTGAGAAACACTTAAAGAAATGTTTAATATCCTTAGAAATCAGAGGACTGCAAATCAAAACAACCCTGAGATTCCATTCTAGTCAGAATGGATAAGATCAAAAACAGAACTGGGAACTTATGCTGGAGAGGGTGGGGAATCGTCCTTCATTGCTGGTGGGAGTGCAGATATTATGGAAATCAATAGATCAAAAACTTCACAGGTGCAGCTTTTCTGTCACAGATAGCAGCAGATGTTCTGGTCCCCTGGACGTCTTTCTACCACCTCTTCTGTGATTTCTCACTGAGCCTCAGGTATAAGAGTTACATCATAGATACACCAGTTAGCAATAGAACGTTTCATTGTCAGTTTTCTCTGCATTTTGGCCAGTTGTAGATTTCTGTAGTCGTTTCTATCTGTTGCACAAAGAAACTTTTTTGATGAGAGGTGAGAGATAAGTGTATCTGTAGATACAAGGATACATATTTAGAATACAGTTAGAACTTATATTGGTTGAGAAAAATAGCAATAGTTGCTTCTCCTCTAGGGCCTATGAACTGTCCAGTCATGAGTAGGTTTATAGTACCAGGCATGAATTTTCTCCTACAGAATGAGCCTTACTGACTATCTAGTAGTTGTTGGTTACCCTCAAGATAAAAGTGAAACTATGGAACCATTGGGGATATCTTGTGGGTTGCTCACTGTCTTGTTTTAGTTAGAGAAGCTTTGCAGCTGGATAGGACTATTGATTTCTTTTCTTCCTTGGCAGCATGTGATATAATGAGAGTTAATCCTCAGAGAGGAGGTTCCTAAGTAATTTCCCAGTAGATTCTTCCAAATCCTGTGTCTGAAGTGTGTGGTGTCTTCAGGCATAGGTTCTGCCTTTAAAAAGACCTCATAATGGAAACACTAGTTATTACAGTTTTTATATGCTCGGCTCAGGAAGTGGCACTATTAGAAGACGTGACCTTGTTGGAGTAGGTGTGTCACTGTGGGTGTGGGCTACAAGACCCTCCTCCTAGCAGCCTGGAAGGCAGTATTCTGCTAGCAGCCTTCAAATGAAGATGTAGAACTCAACTCCTCCTGCACCATTCCTGCCTGGATGCTGCCATGCTCCCACCTTGATGATAATGGACTGAACCTCTGAACCTGTAAGCCAGTCCCGATTAAACACTGTCCTTATGAGAGTTGCCTTGGTCATGGTGTCTGTTCACAGCACTAAAACCCTAACTAAGACACCAGTTGACATAGCAACATGAACTATACTTTCAAAAGGGCCCATAGCATCACAAAATAGCACCATCAGCTAGAGAACATGGGTTCAAACACATGAGCCTCTTAGTCGAGGTGGCTGGCGGTTGGGGGTGGGGGGTAGTGGCATTTAAATTTAAACCTAAATACCCATCTTTTCTTCATTCCAGCTATAGCCCCAACTAAAAGTAATTGTCCTTTGGTCCCTCCTTGGGACTGGGAGTGGAAACATCAGAGATGTAGAACCCACCCTCTGAAGGTGACTCAGGACCGAAGCCTGTGCAGATCTCTGAGGCCTTCGTGGCACTCGGCAGCATTATCCAAGGACTGCCATGGTTTGAAGCACACTGAATCAGATCTGGAAGTAGAGATGTGGGTTAGAAGAGGCCACATCTACTCGGCCTTGTTTTCTTGACTCCTGGGGGTGGAACGAAGTTGGAAAAGGATCAGAGTCCTCCTCGATAACTCAGAAACCAGAGCAGACAGCCTCCTGCCTGAGCGACAGGGTAGCACTGAGCAGGCAGGTGATGTGAGCAGAGCTGCTCTCTACCTGTGTCCCCTCTCTAGACACTAATTTACAGCCTAGAGCATCTTGCTTCATCTTGTGTTTTTAAAATTCTCCTCCATCTCCTTTTCCTCTTCCCCTTCTTGTCTTTCCCATTTTTTCCTTTCACTTCTTTTTAAAAATTTGGATCACTTTTCTAGGTTCACGCAGCTTCTCTTATTTTACAGTGCACAGCCTATCCTGGCCCGCTAATGGTGCTGAGATTGTTAAACGGCGTTCTTAATCATAGCTGAATCTGTAAGGAATGACTGACATGCTTTGACTAGAGTGACGTCATTGCCTCTTGCTATCTGCACTCCGATGCCACTTTCCTGTGGGTCAAAGCTGGAGCCCAAGCCTGCACACTATGCTTCTCATTTCTGCCCTCGTAGTTCCAGACTTTACGAACCACACTTTATGATACAAGAGTCGTTTTTATTGCCAGGCAACAAAAGATGGCTTGCCCTGTTGACCACCAACTGTGCAGGAACAACATTTATTAGAACTGTTATTGCTTGGAAAGGGTTTGTGGAAAGGTTGAGTCAAAATGGCTGGGTCTTGTGAATGACCTTTTCCCGTTTCGGTTTTGCTTCATTTTAATTCGAGGACCTTCTTAGATGCTTTATCAATTGGTGTCCCAAAGGGTCCTAGTTAGCTTCTCGGTTGCTGTGACAAAGGAATCATTGACTGGAAGCAACTTGGGGCAGCTAGAATATATTTCATTTTACAGGTTACAGAACATCGCGGAAGGAAGACCAGGCAGGGATTAAAGGAAGGAACAAGACACAGAGACTGTGGAAAAACTCTGTTTACTGGCTTTGCTTTTTCTGTTTGCAGGCTCTTCAGTAGCTCTGGCCCACCTACCTAGGGATAGGCCTGACTCTGTAAGCTATCAGTCCAGAGAATGTCCCACCGACACGCCCTCAGGCATTTCTTCAGTTGAGGTGATGTCTTTCCAGGTGTATCGAGTAGACGACTGATGTTAGTCAACTCCGAAACCAATGTGAAAATATTAATTTACTCCCCATTCAAGCCATTTACCCCACTCTGCGTCACTTTTTCCTCTCAGACTTTCTTTGGGGCTCAAAAAAGATCTTGCTGTCTTCTATCGAACAGCACATTTCCTGTTCACAATTAAAAGTGGCTTTAGTTTCTACAGAACTTATTCACCCTCTAGGTCCAGATGTGCTGTGCTGAGAGGTAACTAAATTATGTGCCATTCAACTGCCTTTCTTATCATAGCTCTGCTCACTTTCACCTCTAGGAAAGACCTAAGCTCTAAATACTAATATACGTTCTTTACAAAAATGGACAGCTAAGAGGCAAGAGAGACACATGATAAAGACTCCTGAATATTAATTGTGCAGAGAACAAAAGACACCTTAACTTTAACTCTTTTGCATTACCAAGGTTGAAGCCTCCACTCTCCTTATATGCATATGTCAAGATGCTCCCACTATACCATAAATGTACAAGATTAATGGTACCACAAAGTAAAATTAAATGGATTTAAAAATAGATCTTTCAACTCCTAATCCCCGAAGGTATAATTTGAGTGTTGAGAAGTGAAGAACGGAAGGTTTGGACCATTACAAAATGTTTCAGTTTTTCTGACATGCTATCTCTGTGAAATTTTACATGCTGAGGACTTTGGAAAGATAAAAGCTTTGTAAAGAATACACATTGTTGTTTTTAGTTCCTAGCACGTAAAACTTGAAAGACCACAAAGAAAAAAAGTATCAGTACATTTCTTCAGTTCAAGATATCATTTACTGCTATGCATATAATTAGAATAAAGGAAAAATTATATATGTATATCTCAACACAAATATTTGGTATAAAATTTCAAAGTATATATGAGATTTAAGATAAAAAATTAAGATTTCCTCTGGAAAATATGACATATATTCTGATGGCACAAAATTTGTGTCATCTATTACTGGAACAAATGAGTAGGAGAAAGAAGGAGAGAAAAGAAACTCTAATCCTTTCCCCTTTTTCCCTGTTAAAGCATGTTTTGTATTTTTTAAAAAGAGAGTATAGATATATCTTTTGCACAAAATTTGTTTTCCTTTTAAATATATTCTTTTGGAAACTGACTTCATGTGCTGCTTTAATTATTATTTTATAGGGCTGCAGATTGTGTTTTTCAACTGAATTTCATTTAATTGTATGTTAACTTGGCCATATTGTTCCCTGAATTTTGTAAATTTTCCAACCACTTCTGTTTAAAGCTGATCTGCTTTGCCTTTATATCTCATTGAAATTTTTTTTTTGGCAGGTGTAATTGTGGATTCAAAATATTTTGAAGTTTCACACCATTCTTATTGTCATTCTTTCACACATAACTGTTCTTTCTGGAATATTGCATGCTCTTACCCTTGTCACTTGCGTTCTTAATAGTGGGTCTGGTCTGTTGCTTTGTGACACAGTAGAGCATCGTGGAGCACATGGCCAAGCAAAACCACTTACCTCATGATCATGGGGTTAATTAGACAGAAAAAGACTACAACCTCACAATTACATTTAATGGACACCTCCAATGACCTAAGGGTCCCTCCCCTCATGTCTCACGTCTCAAAGTTTCCGTCATTTCCAACAAGTTCCAAGTTGGAGACCAAGTCTTCAAAACATAGACATAGGTCTTTGGGAGACATTGAATATCTAAGTAATGGCTCTGGGAAATTGTTCCCACACTGTATAGCCAAGTGGACCATTTACTGGGTTGTGTTCAGTTGACCATGGGGATGGACTGGAAGAACCATGATGATTCCTTTGTCATCTTTGTTGCCTTGGTGTCTTGTCATGCATTGACTTTCTCCTTGTTGGCCTTCATTTAACTGAGTTCTCCTGCAGTCTGGCACCTGGCATTTACAGAGAAGGGGAGGCTGAGGTATAGAGTCACTGTTTTGCCGACTTTCGGAAGAAGCTGTATTCTGTTAGCCAAGGAAAGTTCTGAGATTTAGCCTAAGTTTGGTTTTGCTGTAAAGTGTGACAAATTGTTATTATGAGAATTGCAGGATGGAAGATATCATCCTATGACTTGGGAGCCAATCCATCGTCAGCCTACAGGCTGAAGATAGTTTCGATTTTAGAAAAGCTCCTTTCTTTAATTTATTGTTATTTCTATAACTATAATCTATAATCCTATATCTATAATCTATATATAATCTAGAAATGTCCTATAATCTAGAAATTCCCTTAAATATGTATTAAAGCTACTGAATGGATCTTCTGTGTCTTTTCTTCCAAACTGATTTATTTTTGATTACAGTTCTTTGACTTTTCCCTTAAATCCACTGTTGAACTTTTATATGATTTTGACATCGAAATTCAGGAGGTCTTAGGTGCTTTCGGTTGCATGATTCTTCATACTGTGCATTTGTTTCCTTTAGACTTGAGAACTCACTGGTTCCTATTGCCTTAACCATTGCCACTTCTTTGTGGCTTGTTGTTTTATGTCTTCATCCTATGATGATGAAGGGACACCAGACAAACGTGTTCAACACACTTACCTGACCAGAATGTCCTCTGCAGCTAAGCTTGTTGAGCCAGTGAGTTCCTCCCATCATGGAGGGCCTGAGTGTGACTATGATCAGGGAGATGCTCCCTTGAAGAAGTCAGATCACAGCAAGCTGACCCAGTTCATGTTCTTCCTGGTTCATGCTAGGAGGGAGGCTTTCTCTGCAGAGTGCTTTCCTTCCTCAGAGACTGGCCCTGACCTCTGCCAGGCACCTGGCTCTTTAGATCTTAGTTCTTTGCTTTTGATTCTGGAGGTAAGTTTTAGGACCGTCTTAGAGAGGGGAGGACGGGATTACAGAGGACCATCTTTAAAAATTGCAGTGTAAATAATCCTTGAGGATATCATTATGATTTTTGCTTTTTTTGGTATCCCCAACTACAGCCTTCCATCTTTTTGGTTGTTGTTGTTGTTAGAGAAAATGACTCCTGCTCCTCTCTTAGCCTTTTCAATGCCCTTCTGCCTGTTCTCTTCCTGTCATTTATGGGAAGCCTGGTTTCCTGACATGTGTTCCTCATTATCAAAATGCTATCACGCACTTACTTTTTTTTGTACTTTTATTTTAAACATTTTTACTTACATATAGGTATGTGTATGTGTGCCACATTTATTCAGGCCCCCATATAGGCCAGAAGAGAGCAAAAAAATTCCCTGGATCTAGAGTTGCAGGTAGTCGTAAGCTGCCTGGCATGCTGGAAACTGAACATGGGTTCCCTGGAAAAGCAGTATGTTCTTTAACCACTGAGCCAACTCCACTCTCCCCTTTGATATGTTCTCACTGCCCTTTCTTTGAGATGTGCTCTGTGTTTCATACTGAAATGGAGGAGTTAACATAATAATGGTTACTTGATATTACACAGTCTGCATAAACTGCAATTTATTTAAATAACCCTGTATTTCTTAGAAGCTAGATTGTTTCCATTGTTTGGTTGTTACTCTTTGAAATGGGTAAGGAGAAATAATAGGTTAATAATAGGTTTTAATTGTCTGGATGAGTTGATAGTCTAGTGGAATTGTTTCAAGCAAGTAATTTCTGAGCCCGACTTGGTGGCATGTATTGTAAGCCGGGACCTGGGTTGCTGAGGCAGGAGGATCACCACAAATTCAAAACTAGTCCTGGGATGCACAGGGAGATCCTATTAAAAAAACAAAAACAAAAACAAAAACATACTGGTGTGCTTTCTGTTGCTGGGATAAAATACTGACCAAAACTAACTTGGGGAGAAAATTATTTGTATGGCTTATAGATGACAATTGCAGTCTAATATTGAGGTAAACCAAGGAACTCATGGGAAGAACCTGGGGCCTGGAATTGAAACAGAGACATGGAGGGAAGCTTGCTGGCCTGCATTCCATGATTTGCTTAGCTTGTTTTCTTATACAACACAGAGCCACCTGCCCAGGGTGGCAATTAATTAATGAAGTTCCACAGACTTGCCTACAGGCCAACACAATCAATCTAATAGAGTTAGTAACTCTTAAGTTGAGGTTGCCTTTTCCCAGGTAACCTCAAGTTGTCAATTTGACAAAATCAACCAACATAAACATAGACATTGTTAGTGTCTTTTATTTCTGATTTTATTTTGTTTGTTTGGTTTTTTTTTTCATTTTTGAAAGAGGAAATGAGCCAGGAAGACTGAAGGACTTAGAAAGATCAGCAATGTAAAAAGAAACCAACGCCCAGAGAGAAGAGAGAACCAGCGTAGAGGCCTTCTTCAGGAGATGTGTGGTGCTAATACTCTGTCGCCTGGGCTTTGCTGCCAGCCACCTCTCTGTGACTGCACATATGCAATAGAGCTGCTGTGCCCAGTGTTTTGGAAGAGTAGAGATTGAACAGTATCCAGTAGTGAAAGTTGGCATCATGCAGACAACAGATGCAGCTGGATTCAGCTCCATGAAAGCAGGCAGGATGGGGAGACACAGAATCAAGTCCCATCCCCAATGGCCTGTGGGTCATCTGAGCAATTGGAAGAAGATGGGTTTCCTGTGGCACATGAGATAAGGACCTGTACTAACCATTGCAGGAAACTTGAAGTGCTAATTCTTTTCGTCACTTCTGTCTGTTCCTTTTTCAGCTGTCCTCACCTGGCATATACTGTCAGACCAAGTGCCCTTCCTTAATCAGAAAGAGTCCATAGGGCCTTAGAAAGGTGTGGCTTGGTCACCGACTTTACCAAAATTCTAAGATCTAAATATCTAGGATTGCCCAAAAGTGTGTTCTCAAAAAGGGCTCCAGTCATCCCTGGCCTCACATATGTATCAAATAGCTCCAAGATCTTAGAGAGATGTCTTCTCATTGAAGAGGGATCTTTCTTTCCTAGTCTGTATTCGAAGTGGTTTAGTTGGATACTGAACCAGTTATGGGAAAGGAACCACTAGGATAAGATAGAACTGTAGTGGGGAAGAAGAGTGGGTGTTAGAGAGACTTCCTCAGTCTTCAAGATATTTCTTAGGGTTCTCCTCCTCCATCTCTGATGCCCACATTACAGAAGATTGCAAATTAAATATTGAATTCTTCATGTTCTCTTTTTTGAACCGAGGCTACTCCATTTCCTGAGTTGGATTTTTCACCATTAAAGTGGCCATTTTAAAGGAGCTGGGGAGATAGCTCAACGTAAAAAGCAATTGTCAAGGTGCGTGAGGATGGGAGTTCAAGTCCCTATCATCGATGTAAACATCAGGTGGGCATGGCTGTCTGCTTCTAATTCCAGCACTTGGGGAGTGGAGACAGGGGGTGACCAGGACAAACAGACAAGCCCAATTATTTAGTGAGCTGTAGGTTCATCTGAAAGGCCCTGCCGTAAAGAGAGAAAAGAATGATTAAGGAAGACACCCAGAATTAGCCTTTAACCTGTGCGCATGCACAAGCATATGTGCATGTGAGTGCAGGCACTCGAGTGCCCACACACACACAAACTCACACACACATACAGTCACACACACAAAGTCACACACACAAACACCCACACATACACACACAAAATCACATACTCACAAACTCACACACATACTGACTCACATACATGCCACATGACACACCACATACACATACTCACAAACTCACACACATACACAAATATACAGTTGTACACACACATACTTGCATGCACGCGTACACACACACACAGACACACACACACACACACACACACACACACACACAAACACATACATCGGTGCCCACAAAAATGTGAACATACACAGAGAAATTATTTTCTCTACACACTCTGCATACTTGACACGTTTAACTTCACCTTTCTCCCTTTGTGCCTGTATCACTGTCCCCAGCTGTCCCAGGGGCTGCCAGGACAATTCCATGACTCTTTGCACATCTGTTCGATGCACTTCTAGTATCCTATCTAGGAGAGAGTATAGAAATTTCAGACCTCTAAGATATTTCCAATAGCTTTCAAAAAACAGACCCCACTAATTGTGAGTGAAAGAGAAGTAAGCGTTTGTTTTGTGTCATGTCTTACACACAGTACTCCAGCAAGCCTTTTGTCATTGTACATTTTGTAAGTTAAAAATTGGAATTGTTAGTCATATGGCTCTCTTGAGCAGAAGAGAATGCTTTAATGCAGACATGTCCCATGAAGTATCTTTAAGGCCTTGTCTATGTGATGCTCTCTACGTTGCATGTGCACATGAATGACAAGACTGAGAGTCCTAGGCTGAGTCTATGGTACGACTACATAGTTATTGTTGCAGAGAACTCATGAAAGTAGTTGGATTTTCAGTTTCTCACATACACTGATAGGGTTTGCATCTCTGAAAAGTATGGGATTTTTTTCATTTGTTTGATGTACGTGTGTGCTTTCTGATGCGTGCATGTATGTGTGTGTGTGTGTGTGTGCGTGTGTGCACACACGTGTACATCTAAATTGCCTGGAGAATAATTTCTTATAGTTTTATTACTGCCTTTAGTTTCTTTCTCAGGCATAAATACAGTCATGGAAATTTTTATTGCCTCCCTATTCTCTGTGTCTGTCATTTTTCTTATACAGTTTAAAATTTACTAAAACACTAGAATATTTTGTTATTCTTAAATGTACTTTGTTACTAGGACACTTGAACTTTTCCCCCTCCCGAGTACATGCATAATAAATATATTTGCAAAGGATTTCCATTGTCTGTAGCCCAATACAATGTGGACCAAATAGGCAGATTTTACCAAATCCATGAAAGTCTCAGCACGTTGCTTACATAAACATATTTATGCTAGGAATTAAATGCAGTGTGGGCGACATGTGTTTGACATTACACACTGCCTCAATTATGAGCTTACTCTCAAAGAGATTGAATAATTAAACATTAGATAGCCACAGAGCTCTTGCAAACAATCCTTCTTCATTTCCAACGGCCAGTATCAACATTTATAAATAAATGGGCTTCGTGGATCTTTTGTCTGGGTAACTGTGGGCGCGTTGGCTGGAGGAATTGTGGGAAGTTAGATCCGGTTGAACCTTCAGGTGTTGACAGGAAGAACAACATAGAAGGCAACCTGAAATGTCTTGGTTGCTCATCAGAAGCATCAGATGATGCACAGATGAACCCATACATTCTGAGCTTTTGAGGTGCACAGCCTGTTTAGTATATGGTGGCTACTTAAATGCTTCAAATTGTCAGGGCATTCTATTAGCCTATTAGCCACCAAAACACGCAGTACATATTGTATGCTGCAGCCGTATCTCCATGATTCTTCTTACAGAATTGTTATCTGCATGTTATGCACATAGTTTCCATTTCAAGGTAGTATTGTCTATTCATCCAACAAGAATTCATGGGGTCCAAATCCAAACCCAGCACTCTTCTCCACACGGACAGTGGACAAGCTGAGGCCCTTGGAAAGGTTACAATCATGAGCGTTGGACTTTCTGTGACAAAATATCTGCATGAACCATCTAAGGGAAGAAAGATGTATTTTAGCTCCTGGTTTCAAAAGCTTGAGTTAGTCCCACAAGTCCTGATGAGGGAGCACACGCATCATGGTGAACCGGAAGCAGAGAGAGAAGGAACTCAAAAGCTCTAGCCCTTCAATGACGTACTTCCTGCAGTGAGCCTTACCGGTCCTTAGTCTCTACTGCCTTCCTTAATTCTCTGGATTCTATTCCACTGTGGAAATCTGCGACAAGAGACCGGTTGATGAAGGTGTCTCTCTCCACCTAGAATTCCAGGACAGAGAAGGAAGGCCAGGGTTATTTCCTGTTCCTAAATCCTCCCAGTCTTACCCAGCCTGCCTGCCTACCTGCCTTCTTCCCTCCCTCTCGTCTTCCTTCCCCCCTCTCTCTATCCCCCTCCCTCCCTTCTTTTTGTCTTCCTCCCTCCTTATTTTAATAAAATATGCATGACCATTTAAAAAAACAGTTGAGTAGTGTTCTCATTATTGCACAGTCAGCACCACCGTCCATTTGAATGTTCTCATCTTCCCTGCACAAAACTCTACCTACTGAACAACGGCCGGGCTTTCCCCTGCTCAGAGAGTAGTAGGCTTTGCTTTCTGTGAATCTGAGTATTCTAGTTCCTTGCGTAAGTGGAGTTATATAGTGTTTGTTCCCTAATGGTTGACTTGTTCTACTCAGCACCATGGACTTAAGATGCAGGGATACCGTAGCGACTGTCAGGATGTCCTTCCTTTTTAAGGCTGAGTGATATCTCCGTTCCTCTGTCAGGTGTGCACCGGCTTCCGTTGTTTCCAGATCTTGGCGGCCTGGGAATGACTGGGTGATTACCTGGTTACCTGGCTTTATGTATCTGTTTCAGACAGTTTTTAACTCCTGGAGTATAAACCCAGAGCAAACTTATCACGTCAGATGGGAATTTTATTTTTGATTTAAAATTTTTTTTTTTTTTTAGAAACCGGCATCCCTTTTTCTCCCACTGTGACTGCTGTATTTTCCTTCCTAGTGACAATGCACTGGGGTTTCAACTTTATTGCATCACTGTGTTTTCTGTATTTAATAAAAATTTTGGTAATAGCTATCTGATATGAGTTTGAATACAAACTGTCCTCTGTGGGCTCAAGTATTAAACATTTGATCCCTACTTGGTGGCACTGGCTAGGGAAATTATGACATGTTCAAGAAATTCAGGCTTGCTGGAGGAAGGTTATCACCAGAGGCAGGCATTGGGGGTCATTGGGGGGTGGACTTTGAGGGTCATTGGGGACGGGCCTTGAGGGTCCCTGAGAGTAAACTTTGAGGGGTGATAGTTCTGCTTCTTTTCCTGCTTATTCTCTCTGCTTCCTGGGTGCGATTGCAATGTGATCTCTCAGGGTCCTGCTTCTGTTGTTATGCCTCCTGTGCTATTATGGACAACTACACCTCTGGATCCTCAAGGCAAAATAAACTCTACCTTAAGTTGTCTTTGGTCATAGTATTTTATTACGGCAGAGAAAAGTAAGAGACTTACTGACCTAATGGGCTGGAGTGATATGATAGCTTTGATTGCATTTCTATAATGAGTAATGGTGTTTGGCATCTTCTTAAAAGACTGTTGGCCTTTGTTTGCCTTCTTTGTACCCTTATGTTGTTGAGCTATGTGGTGACTTACAGTAGACACTGATCCCTTAGCAAATAATGTAGTTATGTTTTCTCCCCTTCTCTAGTTTGTCTTTTAACTGTTTCTGATAATTTGCTATGAACTTGAGATCTGAATGTGAGCAATGCATTATAGTTTCTGATTATCATTGATCACTTATAAATTTATCCCTGTAGTTAAAATTTTGTCTCCTTTTGTGTTTTTCCTGTTGAACTATTTCTTTTTCTTATTGGGAAATATAAATAAAAACGTGCTTGTCTTATAAATCTATCTGATCAGATACTAGCTGGTGCTAACAGTTGTACAGTTGCTTTTAAAATATAAGATTTTTATATTGAGAAACTTTGTGCGTGCGTGCGTGTGTGTGTGTGTGTGTGTGTGTGTGTGTGTGTACCTATTCAGTGTCTTCCTCTACTATGTCCAACCTTATTTTTTGAGATACAATATTTCACTTAACCTGGAGTCTGCTGATTCACTGGGCTAGCTAGCCAGGGAGCCCACAGGATTTCTTGTGTTTGCCTACCTTTAGGGCTGGGATAACAGGTGCACACCTCTACCTCCATACTCCTTTATGAACATAGATACTGGGAATAGGAACTCAAGTCCTCGTGTTTAAATAACAAGCATCTTACCCACTGAGCCATCTCCTCAGCCCAAGAAGAAGAAGAAGAAGAAGAAGAAGAAGAAGAAGGAGGAGGAGGAGGAGGAGGAGGAGGAGGAGGAGGAGGAGGAGGAGGAGGAGGAGGAGGAGGAGGAGGAGGAGGAGGAGGAGACAACTTGATGATGACTAGCCAGGCTAGCCTTAAACTCTCCATTCTCTTGAATTAGCATCCAGAAAGCTAGAGTTACTGTCATGGGTCACCATACCTAGCTTCAATTTTTTTTAATTAATTAATTTTATTCTTATGGGTATGTGCACCATATTCATGTAGGAGCCGAGAAAGTTAAGAAGAGGGCATTAGATCCCTTGAAACTAAAATTGTAGACAGTTGTGAGCCACCCTGTAGGTATTAATAATTGAACTCTGGTCTTTTGCATCAGCATCAAATACTCTCAACTGCTGAGCCATTACTCCAGCCTGGGCTTTATTTTTATTTTACTTAGCTTTCTCAGTACTTTGAAGAAGTACTTTTCCTCTTCTTCTTCTTCTTCTTCTTCTTCTTCTTCTTCTTCTTCTTCTTCTTCTTCTTCTTCTTCTTCTTCTTCTTCTTCTTCTTCTTCTTCTTCTTCTCCTTCTTCTTCTTCATTTTGTTTTTGAAAGAGCATTTCCTTTCCATACTCCTGATTCTGTTGTGGAACTTAGTCTGTAGACCAGGCTGGCCTTGAATGTATATCAGAGATCTGCCTGCCTCTGCCTCTCAAGTGCTAGGATTAAAGGCATGCACCACCACTGCCAGGCATTTTGATAAGTTTTTAAAACTATTTTCTTACAATTGATATGTCCTACCAGTGTCATATTTTATATGGTTTATTTTTCTTTCTAAAAATAAGATTTTTTTGTAGTTTTGCAATTTCACAATATTTCTTTCTATTGTTTTTTTAAGATTTATGTATTTTACTCCATATGTATGAGATTTTTTTTCTTGCATGTATGAGTACCATATACTTTCCTAGTTCCTGAGGAAGTCAAAAGCAGAGGTCAGAGGAGGGCATCAGATCCCTTGGAATTGGAATTACAGATGATTTTGAGCCAACATGTGGGTATTGGGAATCGAACCCAGGTCTTCGGCAACAGTAACAGGTGATCTCGAGTACTGAGCCATCTCTCCGGTCCCTGACAGTGTTCCCACAATCATTCTGCTTGCCTTTTAAATAAAAAAAAAATCAAAATTTCATTTTATTTCATTATTTCACTGGCTACTTGCAAGGCTTTACTCTCCACTGTCTCTACTTTCCCTGCAGTTTTGTCTGGTTGATTGGTGTCTTCTGAGTGTGTCGCTTATGTCTCTTGGATGACTCTCACACTTTCATGAGACTGTCCACGGAAGTTGGACCGTGAGCCATTTTGGGGTAGATCTAGCTCATTAAGGTATTCTTTGGCTGTAAATATCCTTCTCTTCAAATATTATCTTTAATCTTCTCCTATTAAAATATGTTAGCATTATCTATGACACAACTGATTCATGGAAATTTTCAGATTTTTTTCCTTTTCTTACATCTTGCCTACATTTATTTTACTTATTTGAAAGTCTGCTCCTTAACCTATGACCAAGAATAAGCTCTTCTGTGAAAGGAGTTTCAGGCCTCTCTAGGATGGAATTTATTGCTTTCCCTCAAGTATTTAGGTAACTCTTGGCTGTTTGCTTACCGTTTTATTAGGAAATGTCTTTTAATTTATCTGTGACTATCGGCTGTCCTTATTTTACAAACCCTCTGATGACTGTAAGCGTGGGCCAGGACCGAGAGCATGAAGGCGGGCCAGGTTTCATCTCTGTGTCCAGCAGTTTTGTGTGCCCTCTTGAGGATGTGCAGTTGCCTCATCTTGGGCAGAAATGCTCTGTGCTGTAGCGTCCTCATTCTTGCCTGTGCACCAGTTGTTTTTCTCACTGCCGTGGTTTGTTTTGCCTCACAGCACAAGGGTTGTCCTACTGCAGGAGCCTGAAGCAACTGGTCAAGCGCCTTTGCATCAGACTAGCTTCCTTCTCCTTATGCTCTCCAAGCCTTGCCTGATTTAGGGGGATTCTCAATCAACCTAATCAAAATAACCCATCCTAGGCATAACCAGGAACTAAGCCAATGTAGACAATTTCGCACAAGTACACTCAGATGCTTATCTCCTAGGTGACCCTAGATCCTGTCAAGTTGAAAACTCACATTACTCTGTGATCATCCACTTAGGTCTCCTGCTTCAGCACAAGAGAGTGATGGGGAACTGTTCACATTGCTGTTCCTTGCCCAGCTTCATAAGTGTCCTGTCCCCCCTCCTTTCCAGATTGTAATTAACAGTCACAATGGGTCACCGTCACCTGTTTACCCTTCTCCTAAGGCACTTTTTTGGATGGTATTTTCATTCAGCTTAATTTTTTTAAACAAAGATCTGATTCCATTTACTTGGTTTAGTGCAAGCATCACTCAAAATTTCCAACCTATTTTTCCAATAGATAACACAGTGCATTATTAATCCTATTTTAAACCATTTTGTTAGTACAAGGAGTTTGGAGGCAGCAGATCAGTCAGTGTTGGATTTCCAAAGCAGAAACTTTTTTTCTAGAAAATTCAAGGAAGAAAGAACAGGAAACTGGGTGTTCAAAAAGCCACTGGGAAGCCCTCCTCCCTAGTTGGTTTATACTGATAATTGTGATTCAATGAGTAAAGTGCAAATGGACAGACAAAAGGAAAAGAAAGGGGTTCTTAATACTTAAACAAGCATAAAATGATTACAATTGACTTAAATAATGACTTAAAGTAAACGATACCAGGAAGAAATACTAATCTTTAAAAAGCAAATCAGAGGGGGAAATGGTTAAGGGCGAGTGGGTTTCTGTAACTGATGAAAACAGATAGGAAAGTGTGCACAAACATTGTGGCTCATTCGTTTAATAGCTCATTTTATGCTTCATTTAGGATATCAGGATATCAGAATGGACAACAAAAAAAGAGCGAATCAGGAGACTGAGCAGGAACAAGGACTTAACTTGATGATGAATTGAAAAATAAATTGTATGTGACAAATATTTGAAAAAATACATTGAGGTCAGTATATGTGAGCTGGTTATGACTCTAGAATTTGACAGTTGTGGTGGGTCTGGGAAGGTACCACTGTTTTATTTTAGAAGATAACTCTAGCAACATAAAGATTACATTAATTCAATTTAGAAAAGCTATTGAGAAGTAGTATAAAATGTTCCATTTTTAAATCCCCAGATAAGACATCGATTAGTCACCGTCAACACTAGGACAAGAAGAACTTCAGGGTGGATTGATCTGGCAGAGATCTTGTGACAGACACTGAGCCTAGAAAGCATGGAAGAATTATTATTAATAGTGCATTGTCCACATGAAGTGCCATAAAAAGGATTTATGTTCTGGTAACCTGCTTCTCCAGATGCCCTAGATGAAATGATGTGGGGGCAGTTGATAGCTTCAGGGATGTATGGTGACACTAGGCAGATGTTTCAAGAAACTTGTCTGTCCTGCATGACTCACTAAAGAAAGAACAAACTCCATCAAGCCAGAGAAACTTGGACTGCAATTTCCTAAACTGCTTTCCCTGGGATCTTAGAGGTATGAAACATGGGACTGTGTAACCCTCAGAGGGGACAGATGCTCCTTCTTTGGGAACTCACCTTCCTGACTAATTTAATTGCAAAGGAGAGGACGATTTGAAAGGCAGTGCTACTGAGGATTAGGTCCTAGGCACATAGTCTCACTTCTGTTAATATTGTGATGACAGGATAGGTCTGGAAGCAGGGCTTGCATTTTCAGATCTATACATCATCACAGAGACTGCAAGAGGCAAATGGTACAGCAAACCAGACTCTAGGCTAACTCCATGTTATATTTAATGGATTGAACAAGAATGCCAGTACAGGAAATAGATGGCTCAGTGGTTGGGAGTGCTGGTTGTTCTTCCAGAAGACTGGGGTTCGATTTCTGTACCCACATGGCAGTGCACAATCATGCATAACTCCAGTCCCAAGGGATTCCCTGCCCTCCTCTGGTCTCTCCTCTGTGGATGCTGCACACACATGACACACAGATTTCCATTCAAGTGAAACATTCATAGGCATAAAACAAACATTTTTTTATGTTAAAAGAATTCTAGAGCATGACTGGATGGACTAAGGTCACATTTAGCTTCAAACTTAATAAAATTGAACACTAGTCAGAAACCAACAATTAGTAGTAGTGGTAGTAATAGTAGTAGTTGTTGTCATCATCGTCATAGTAGTAGTAGTAGTAGTAGTAGTAGTAGTAGTAGTAGTAGTAGTAGTAGTAGTAAAGTAGTAAGTAGCAGCTAGTGACATCTATAGCATTCACCCAATGCTGGTCATCTTCTAAATCATCTCATGTGTTAACTCTGGGTCACAAGGGAAAAGTACATATATAACATAAGATGATGACATCTCAGTTCATGTGGGAGAAAAGCCCAAGATATCATTTAAAGACATCTTAAGTTTTTATTTTCATGGCGTTCTGTTGAATGACTAGAAGTTGACAGCATTCTTTGTATTGCTATAGAAGTCAACAGAGTAATAGCTGTGACACCCATAAGGGAAAGAGGAACTGTTTCCTGAAACCTGACACCAGCATCATGTCAGGCATTGTTGTGGGATTTATTTTAATCCTCGAAATAATCCTTACAGGTGAGTGCTGATCACCAGTGCAAGATGAAGAAATGGACTTGAAACATGTGAGTTATTTGCCTGAGCCAGGGTTTCTCAGCTCTGAAGTATTTCTCAACTCTTTTCCTATTTCTTAAATGAACCTTCCTCTGACAAAAAAAATATGCTCGTAACTAGGCCAACTGGAAAAAAAAGAAGGTTAGAAAACCTTGTGTGATTATTCCACAGGCTTTTCCTCCTACCTCTTGCTCAGTAGCAAATAGTTTAGGAGTCTAAAATAACAATTATTTTAATCTGCCCCCAGATTAGATCAGGCATACTGTACTGGATGGCTTTGTGTGTCAACTTGACACAAGTTGGAGTTATCATAGAGAAAGGAACCTCCCTTGAGGAAATGCCTCCATGAGACCCAGCTGTAAGGCATTTTCTCAATTAGTGATGAAGGGTGGAGGGCCTAGCCTATTGTGTGTGGTGCTGTCACTGGGCTGGTAGTCCTAGGTGCTATAAGGAGCTGATCAAGCCAGGGGAAGCAAGCCAGTAAGAAACATCACTTGTGCCCTCTACATCAGCTCCTGCTTCCTGACCTGCTTGAGTTCCAGTCCTGACTTCCTTTGGTGATGAACAGCAATGTGGAAGTGTAAGCTGAATAAACCCTTTCCTCCCCAACTTGATGTTTGTTCATGATGTTTGTGCAGGAGTAGAAACCCTGACTAAGACACATACATAATAGAGATTGCTTGTCTGTTCTTCAGTACCTGGAATTTCATCCCGAAAAGTTAAGTGGATACAAATGATGCTATCAAATGGGTCTGAGACTATCTGTAATCTTCTTTCTAGCTCTTGGCACCTGGGCTGGGAGAACAAACAGGGTCGACTCAGCTGAGTCTGTTGACCAAAGGGTTTTAGAATGACCTCACTGTAGAGCTTTGGGTCTTCCCAAACCTGGGGACTGGGTTCCAAGAGGGAGCTGAGACAAGACCATCTTAAAGACAACTGTTCCAAGAAAGCCAAATGGACATTATATGACCTTTTCCAGTTGACTTAGGGAAGTCATGGGCCATCATTTCTGCCACATTTTATGGGCTAACATCATGTCTCCAAGGTCACACCAGATTCAAAAGAAGGCAATGAGTTTTCATTTCTGGATGAAGAATATCCAGGCACATTCAGAGGAACAGATGGATTGGGAGTCAGGTTCCTTCTGGCTCCTTAATGAGCATTGAAAGGGTAAATCTACTATTTTAGAACCGGGAGGTGAAAGGTTGGTTATCTGAACTCAGCACCAGCCTGTGTCTGTGCTTCAAGTCTAGGATTTCTCTTAATATTTTGATAAGGATGGTTATAGGTTTGGTGACATCAGCAATGGACTTCTTTCTGCCTGTGTCTGGAACTGCAATGTCTAGATATTCCTTAAATACTGGTTTACGTGCTGAAGACTTTGTTGTGAAGTCATTGGTAAATTTTGTATAGAGTTTTGCTGCCAATTTACAGCAGTGCGGTGTAAATGTGAAATTAAATCAATGGCATGAAATGTGCATGATGACTAAAACTTCAGTCTGTGTTGAGTGGGCTCACTGTGGACATTACTGAGCCTGAAGTAACAGGGAACAGCTGTCAATGAAAACTCTATGCTCTGCAAAAATGAGCCTACATAAATATTTCATTTAGCTGAGATAGTAACAGATTCATAGAATTATTTTTTTAAGCTGTTGCACTCAAATACAATCTGTAAATTCTCAACCGTAAATTTATATCTAGTGAAGTGGAGTTATTTAGACAAAGTAAAAAAAATTTTTCAGGACCTTTCTATTAGAACAGCATGTGTCTCAAATCTAGCCATCTAGTACAGGAGCTTTTGACTTTGTTGAAAGTGAACATTTTCTCAGTTAAGATAAATATAACTTATATGTAATTCTTACAGCAATATTTTATTTTTATTAATTTAAAAACACGATCCTTAAGAAACCAAAGTAGTGAATGACAAGGCATAATTATAAGTTTCTAGGAATTTGAAACATGCAGGATAAACTGTCATTATGATAACCTGCCAGCCATACTCTCCTTGACAATGACGTGTGTTTCTATTGTCCACCTCTGCTGGAAGAAGCAGTTTAATTCTTAGGAAGAGATGAATTATGGGGCAGGAGAACCTGGCCCTGAGAGCTGTTAGTCAACAGTCATGGACGCTTGCAAATAATCCTCTCATATTTTCAAGTTCGTCCAGATTGGGAAGGTGACTGTCACCCTGCTCCAGAAAGAATGGTAGGAGGACTTCTTGGTCAGTGAATCTGTCACCAGTCCTGTTCCACAGACACCAGGAGTCTCAGGGAGACTGAAATGGAAGAGGGAAAGCCTTGTTCCCAGGCACAGAGATTGGGTTACTTCATGATCACAGCACCTTTTTCCTAAAGATGGCCGTGTAGACATGGTTAGCTTCACAGCAGCTCCTGGAGTCACAACAAAGACAGCTGAACCTACTACTAATGGAAACGGGATGTCATACAGAGCGACATTTTTCCATTTCATTCATACACTGTTTTAAAAATAAGTGTGCTGTTTTGGATGATTCACGTATTTATGCTCGAAATGATTTAAGTTGTTTAAAACTACTAAAAGTCTAGTTTGAGGGCTAAAGGCAACTATTTCCTTTTATCTTCTTCTTCCTCTTCTTCTTCTTGTAAGATTAATCAAATAACTCAACATTTTCTTCAGATGCTCTTTCACTTAAATGGATGAATCGATATGAATGAGATTGATGAAAAATGGTAAACATTAATAATCGGGCATTTTCAGAGTTCTGGCTGTGTACAGGGACTGTGCATATGTGTCTTCTACACTCTCTTGCTTAGTAGTTACCATAAATCCCTAAAGTAGACAACACCCTCATCATCCTGCCTTACAGGTGAGTACCCGAAGCTTATAGAGTCGAAGTAAATTGCTTTATATCACAAATTAATAAGTGGTAGAACCAGACTAGACACTAGGTCTCTGTGCCTCCCAGGCCCAGCTCGGTAACCTTCTGGTTTAGGAAGCACTATAACTGAATTCAGTGTGGCGCTGATGCAGCAAGATCAGAAATTGCTTGGTTCCAGTGATTGACAAACAGTTACCTCAAGGAAATTCTTGAAAAACCAGAGAAAACTCCAACTCAAGGCCCCCAGAACAGATGCCGGGAGGCTGGTGACATTATTTTGACAAATGAGGAATGGACCTTGTCACCCTTAGGTAAGGAAGTATGCTTTCTGAACAAAGTTGCCCAATTTTTCAGTCCTGTAAATCTCAAACTTTTGTATCCCAAGATTGAAATAAAATCCCAACTAGGCATTAAGGACACAGATGGGGATTAGGGCTGACAAATCACAACCAAGTCAAGTATTCTGCTAATTCAGCACAGGCTTATATGTCCAGTGTGTAGACTCTACCGTTTGTAATAAAAAAGTTATCTAAACTGTTTCCTGACCAAAGCATAATTCTTACCAAATATTAATTTCTTGAGATGTTAGTCTTAGTCACTGCTTTGCTGAGCTCTGGGCACCTTATTAAGCTTTCTGTATGCAGACAGCATGTGAACACCAAGGGAAGCCCCTGAGTAGAAGACTGTCATTAGGACCTTTTTCTAATGAGTAAGACTTAAGCTTACAGAAGTTAAATGTTTTTCCCAAAGTCAGGTGGTAGGTAGGACAGCCAGACGAGTATAAGTCTAAAGCCGAGGACTGTGGTAAAATAGTTCCCGTGACCGATAGGCAACGAGGATGAGAAGAAAAAAAGGGGAGAAAGCCAAGTCCAGAAAGGAGGCGGGGTGCAGTCTTTATTCTGTTCTCATAGAGGCCATTCTTTCAAGAGCCGATTTCCTGTTGATAGAAAATTGGACATCAATTATCTCTCCTGGTCTGTGGGTGTCTTTCTAGTTGCTTTTTCTCTCCCTGCAGTTTAGTTGTACATGGTGCTCGCCCACCTCCTATCCAGCCCAGCCATTCACATACCCCGCTGTGTTCCCAGGTAGCCTGCCATCCAAAGCTCCATACCTGAGTGGATCTTGGCCTGACTGCTCTCTCAGCTAACCTGAACTAGCTCTTAAAACTGCTAGGGACCCCCCCCAACCACACACACACACACCCCAGCCCTGTGGTGTTCTCCGTACCTTAGTGCTAGAGTGTTCAAGGAGTATGCAGACAGTCAGCCTCACAGTCCTGGTCAAGTGCACCCAATTCCCCTGAGTCCACATCTCTTCTACTTTTCCTCATCTCCCTCAGTTGCCTCATTCCTGCGACCTTTTACCTACATCTAAGCTGAACTCCGTTGTTTTATCTTATCTCTCCTCACAATACTCCTTTCACGACTCACTTTTCACAGGAAGAAGTAACTCTTCCATTGGGAAAGTTCATGGAACGCCTCCAAAACCTCAGCTCAGTTTTGAGGGATATTCTACCCAAGCCCAGGGATGTGCCAGGGCAGAACTTGACGTTTATTAGATGTCCTAAGGAACAAGCAGAGTGAAGGAACAGAGAAGAGATTAGCAGAGGAGGAGGGGTCCAAGAAAATGTGGAGTTTGAAAAGCTCATGGGAAGAGCTCATTCAAAGAACAAAGGTCACAGTGTTAGTGCCGCTTGAGGGTCAACATAATAACTGAAACCTGACTATTAGATTTCACATAAGCTTCAACACGTATGTTTACCCAAGAAGATTCAGTAAAGGTGTCCTGTAAAGGGAGATGGCTGTGTGTTAAAGGAAAAGTTCCAGAAGACGCTATGGAAGTTGAATATATAGAACACAGTGATTAGCAGAGAGTTCATGGGTCTTTATCTTAGCACTTGCCTTGTAAAAGCTTGCTTTTATGGTGTTGCCACTGATGTGTGTGCTTTACCGAAGTCCACAAGCAGATCTACAGCATCTTTCAAGATACTTGATGGTAGTAGGCAGCAGAGAAAGTGCCGAGGCTAAAGATGAATGCAGGACTAGGAAGACGGAAGTTTCATTTTTTTTTTAAGATGGAAATGATTTGCATATTGCATAATGACTAATGTTATAGCAAACTTGAAGTCAGAGTTCTTGCTTTGGTTTGTTTGTTTGTTTACCGTATGTGTGTTTGTGTGCCTGGCTATATGTCTGTACACTGTATGAGAATACAAACCTGTGGAGGTCATAAGTTGGCATCAAATCCTGTGGAATTGAAGTTATAGAAGTCGTGACCCAACATACCATACGGGTTTTGGAAATTGAATCCAGGTCTTCTGCAAGAGCAGTAAGTGCTTTTTACTGCTGCGTCATCTCTCCAGCCCCCAGGGCTCTTGCTTTCATGGAGCAAAAGCCCAGCAAAAGCAATAGACACTAAACAATAATAATTATATAGACTGTATTAGAGGGACACAATGGTAAGACACAGTGCCACGAAGTATTAGGCATTCTGGGAATATGACACAGGAGCGCTCTGTGGGCTTGGGGAGAGATAAAGGGAGTTAGTTAGGTTAAAAGAATGGTGTGAAAGAGTACTCAGAATAGAAAAAATATGCAAATGTCCCAAGGGGGGGGGCAGTGAGAGAACAGTACCCAAATAAGGACTTGTAGTGTGGCTTAAACCAAGGAAGAGGTGTGGGGAGTGGTTGAGGTAAACTGGAATGGCTGCAGACCAGGAGAGAAGATAACATCTTTGCAAATGAGGAAGAAAGGGCTAATTGCCACAGGAACTTCCTGGAGAAGTCAGAAGGAAATGGAACTCTTTAGGCAGCTTCCCTGGGGTGCTCTGGAACTGATGTCACTGTGTCAAAAAATGGAAACAACCTCCTCTCCTTGGTTTGCGCTCATTGGTTTAGGCTCCAGCCTTCCTGGAACTTCCTTCCCAAGCCTCTGCCTTCAGCTCGTCACTAAGGCTCTTCTTCCTGGTCAGGAGGTTAACCTTTGTTTGAGATGTCTGGTTTAGAGAGTGGTAGCACTGCTGGGAAAGGTCATCTTAGGCTCCTAGGAGACCTCACCTTTTCACCTTTGTCATCCAGTCCTTCCCAAGTGGTCTTAGCAGTTTTCAAATCTCTTCCTTCCCTTTGACTCAGAGGCACAGCCCTACTTTAATCTTCTCTTCCTTGTTTCCTGATCACGAGTCTCAACCCTCTTCCTGCCTCCCAGCCACAGAGGATACATCCCACAAGTGCCTTTAATATTCAGATATATAGGTATGAATCTTCCCTGGGAGAGAAACCCTTGGCACATTCCCCACTCTCTGGAGGGCAGAGTCTAGACTCCTGTGCTTGACTTCCATGCCTCTTGGCATCTACCTTTCAATAATTTCCTCTTGCTTTGCTATATCAGACATATTTCCAGACTGCTGGCAATCCTGCTCACAGACAGTTAGGCTGTAATCCCCTTTCACTATCTCCAGGCTGCCATTCTAACTTAATTCTGTAACAGGCCCTCAGGCCTTATCACAACTGATGCCATGATGGAAGCAGCATCCAGGCCTTGGAACTCAGCACAGAGGCAGGTCCACCTGCCAAAACCAACACAATCCCTAATCCCTCACAGTCCATAGTTGCTTTTCAGCTCTGCTCTTGGCTAACTGAGGTGTGTCAACCCAGGATGTAGGTTTTGTGCTTAAAAGCTCATCCTGAGAAATATTTGGGTCAGCAATGGGGTCCTCATCACCCTGTGGAGTTGCCATTTGGCTGATGAAGACTTTCTATTGGCTTAGACCCATGTCTGAGTGGTCATCTCCGAACAATTACCAGCACCTTTAGAAAGTCTTAGCCCTTCCCTCTTCTGGCTGGTTATTACCCTTCTCCATAGGCCATGTGGCTGTGTACAAGTGTCACTCATAGTACTTAACAACACTGTCACAACTATGGATCTGCTCCCTGTGGCTCCCATTTGATTCCCTGAATCTAACTAGAACCTGGTTGGTAGTCATCAGAAAAGAAGAACAGGGTTACTTTCTCTGGCACTTCAGTGAGGGTAGAGGTTCAAGCTCACAAAGAAACCAGATTGAGATTTCAGATTAGAAGGCAGACTATTGAGGAATCAAACCTCACAGTTGAACTGTAATGCGATCACATCGGAAAACATCTAAGACCCCTTTTCTCTCACCTACTATAATTTGATGCATTTAATTTATTATTAAAAATCTTCTCTGTGTTCTCCGAAAGAGACATGAGGTAGCTTGTAAAGATAACGCAGTTTCAGAGGATAATTGTGGTGGTGACTGGAAGTTGTAATTACTCTCTTTATATCACCCAACATCTGATTATTTTTTTCCAGGCAGGCATAGACCAAGTGAATAAATTAATCAGCTTTTAGAGTTCCCATTGTTCCATCTAATCATGGTTGGTCATATGATAGAGCTCCTCATGAGATAAGAGGGAATGCCAGGTGCTTGGTGGCATTTGTGAACTTCCTTTCCATTAAACTATGGGAATGGAACAGCCATGCTGGGAACAGGAGATGAAGTGAATGGAAGTGAGCAACATAAGACTACTGCTTAAGCACCTGCGTGTGGAGCAACCCTTGCTCAACCCAGATCTTCCTCCCCGACAGAATAGCAAATACAGAAGCTGCCTAGAAGCAGGAAATGAAAGGAAAACAAAAATAAAAGCATAAAGCAAAGTCATGAATATATCAATAGGAATACACACACATGCACATGCGCGCACACACACACACACACACACACACACACAAGTGCGCACGTGCACTCATGCACAGGCACGTATGCACATGCACATACACACGTCCACCATGAAGTGCTGTATACGTATAGACAGGTCAGGTCATTGTTTCTAGAATGTCTGAAAGACAGTAAGGAAGGGGGAAAGAGATTACTTGCTTGTCTATAAAAGATGGTCAAACTTTGAGGAAGAAAATTAATTTTAAAAGCAAGACAAGACCGAGCTTTCTCTCTGAGATGTCTTAGGAAAGGGGAGACAGTGGCTCCGAAGGAAGAATGTCTTTACATGGACAAACATTTGTGTTGGTTATGGTAACTGATGGTCTCCTCCAAAGTACAATGGGGCCAAAATGATTAGAGTATTTAGAGCAATGAACAGGCCAAACACCTTCCAGTCAGTCTTCCATAGCTAGACTTCCTGTACTCTTCTTAGGTAAACCACATTAAAAAGTCGATGAGAACCACAAGCTTCCCAGAGAAATTGCGTGTATCCCCACCCCCTGACACACACATCTCCAAGTTTAGCCTGCCATTTCAAGGTGTTACAGGCTTTTAAGGGTGGAAGACTCCAACTTAAGAATGAAGCTTTTATATAAATCCTTGACATTTAGCTGCAGTGGGAACTTCTGCTGTAACATGCCCGTGTTATCAAAGTGTTATCATATACAGTAGGTAGGCAACTGGCCTGGGATATCCAGGCCTGAAGACTTTCCTGGTGTGTGGTATTTAGTGCTATAATCAAGGCAGCCCTAGATAAACTGGGGTAGCTACACACATGTGAAATAATATGGCTTATTACTGTGCTGTGTGTGTGTTTCAAGTGCTCATGTCTCCTTCTATGAAGATTTAGGGGTACACAAAGAAGCATGTGTGAATCCACAGATATCCAAAATCCTGGACTTTCACTGATTAGACTGGGATCTTGTTTCTTCAATTTTATTTGTTTATTTTTTAGCTTTTTATTGATTGTGAATTTCACATCATACACCCCAATCCTACTCAGCTCCTTGTCCCTTCATATTTTTCCTTGCAACCTCTCAAACAAAACAAAACAAATAATCAAATAAGCAAATCTCCCCATGGACGCTGCAGTGTGTCATGGTGTGTCACAGTGTGTCACACAGTATACATTTTTGTTCAATAGCTTTACTTGCGTTGTCATTGCAATGAGTCATGGATCTGGTTCGAGGCTTCTGGCTTCTGGATACTCATCCGGAGTCTTCTCAGATATCCTGTTGTTTCCCTGTGTCATGGAGACCCTGTAGCTTTGAATCTGAGAGACCTGCCTCTTCATGTACTCCTGCAGTACATAGATGGGATAGATTTTTTTTGGGTGGCCCAACTCAAAGTTCTGGATCTGGGTGAAAGCTAAATTGGCCATCCTGCTAGCATTTCTGGGCACAACTGTCCTACCTGCCACAGGTGGTGAGGGGTGGGGATGTGGATCTCCCCTGTACCCACACCACTACATGGCAGATGTGATAGGTGGGGTCGACTCACCTGTCAGAGTGTGTGTGGTACCTCTCCTATGCTCAAGCCACCACAGGGCAGACAAGGCACAGGGCCAGCTCTCCCACAGGTGAGGGGCCAGCTCAGAAGAACGCTCAGATATCAACATGGCCTCAGATGGTACATGGTATAAGGCCTCAGGACCAGGAACATCTGGAAGGCCTTTGGTAGTAATATGGATCTTAGACATCAACACAGACTGTGGCTGCAATAGAACATGGCCTGGTAGCAGTATGGACTCAGATGTCACCGTGGCCTCAGGTGGCAACACAGGCCACTCCGATTAGCCAGTGTGTCCCCCAGCAGCAGCATGGCCCTCAGACATCCACATGGTCTTATAAGGCAGCTTAGACCACAGGCATCGGCATGGACTTTGATGGATCAGTCGGTCCACTGACATCAACACAGACTGCGGTTGTAGCAGGATCACAGACCCAGACATGGCCCATGGTGGAAGCCCGGCTTGGGACATTACCCTGGCCTTAGATGGTTGCATAGGCTTCTCAGATCCTTGTGCTCCTCAGTGCTGTCGCATGTCCAATTCCACCTCTCCAAGGCGCACCACTGGCTTCCCTTTCTCTCCCATCTGTCCGCTGTGTACTCCATCTTTCCTATCTCTCCATTTGCTCATTGTAGTGGTGCCTGCCTCAGGGTTGGGGGCTGGCACTTAGGTGTCTTTCTTCCCGCTGCCCTGAGCTGCAGGGCCCTCATTAAATCAATGTTAAATGGTCACCAACACATGCGCGTGTTCTTCAGGTAGATTCAGTACTTTCCCCATGTCTGTGACCAGTAAGAAACATAAGAGAGGGAAGGCAGTGTTTGTGCTGGTGGACTGAGAGGATCGGGTTCACCAGGATAGAGAAGGCACGGCTGAGGGAGGCTACTGTATCCAGTCGGGAAATATAGAAGGACTGGTTCTCCTCCTTTCCCTACTTTGATTCAGTCCAGGCCTCTGTATGACATGTAAATCCTGTCTTTCCTCTTCAGACAAATGTCTCTGTAAACACCCTCAGACTAGGAATGCTACTTGATTCTAAATTCAGCCAAGGGCTACGGAGATGAATTTTCAAGTAATGGCACATGCTGACAAGTCCAATGATCCGCAGGCTTCACATGGTGGAGGGAGAGAAACAAACCAACAAGTTGTCTTCTGACATCAATATGCTGTACACACACACACACACACACACACACACACACACACACACACACACACACTCCAAATAAAAAGTAAAAAAACACTTTTAAAATTCAGCCTAGTTGCCAATGAAGTTTTACCATTACAACAATCTGTGGTGGTTGATATTGTTCCCATGACTGTTTCTTGTATTCCAAGAAATACTGAGAGCCTGATACCTTGGTACAACTTCTGATTCTAAAGAAGCAAATTAGAGATTTGATACCTGAAAATAAGTATTTATAGATCATTTCTGTGTAGAGGAAATAAAAACAATTACAATTTTAGCTGCAGAACTGGAAAGTTTGGGTTTTAGAAACATAGAGTTCCTTTTTCTTGGTAATATTTACGTATTTCCCAGTTTTTAAAATTAACTCTCTGCTACACTCTGGTACAAAACCCATGTTACCTACGTATGAAAAAGAAACCATCGATTTGCTAACCTGCTCAGTAGCTGAATAAACACCAAAGGGACTGAAGAGATTGGTCCAGAGGCATATCTTACCCTTTCCTGCAATCAACTCCCCGGTCAGAAGACTTTCCCCATGATAAGTAGTATTCTCATATAATTTGGGAAATATTTTAGCACTAATCTTCTAAATTCAAGTTACTTGGACAGCACCCAGGTTAAAACCTTTGCCTACGTCTGTAAGAACTGGAAAAATCTCATTGTTATGATTTAGTTCTTGAGGGTCGAACGTGTTAATTAATGGTTTGGAGCTCTTGGAGGCCGAGGGAAATAGAAGAGGAAGAGTTTAGTGGGAGATTTTGGGAGCCTGGGAACACATCCTTAAAAGAAGTTGCTTGGTCTTGGCTCTTCTTTGACTTGGTCACTCATAAAAAGAGAAGATTTGTCCTTCCACCCATGTGTGCTGAAACATTGCCTCCTTGCCGTGAGCCAAAGGTAACTTCGCTGTCATGGCCAAGACTGTAACCCAACACAGTATGTTTCCTCTGTGAGGCGATCATGTGTTTATTTTATGCCTTTGATATCTGTGATGAGTCTATACTTTAATGGCTCTCTCCTGGTGGTCAGACAAAGCAGTAAATCATCCTTTCGCCTGGGGTCCACTAATTCCTCACGTCCCTGAAAATTAACAGCATACTAACAAAGCCGGTCTGCGGTTTGTAAGGAACAGCCAGTAAACCGACTAGAATCGTCTGCCTATTTCTTTGTCTTCAGGTTGAGGTGTATTGGCTCTCCACAGACGTTATCAACACTCCTGCTGAAGAGCTTTGTTGTCCCACGTCCTGCCTCCCCTTGCATGCTTCCTGCGTAAGGATGCCTCCTTTAGGAATAACCAAGATTTAATTTTTATGTAAAAGTAAGCAAGCATATCCATCTTGTGTATGTCAATTTGCTTTTGTTTTTATAAATAACAAAATTATATATATACACATATATATAGTTTTAAAATAAATATATGGTTTATTATCAGTAAAAAAAAAGGAATAACTAAGAAAAATAAGAATGTATCACTTAGAGTGATATGGATTGCAGAGTCAATGATTCTGACATTTTAACTATCCAAAGAAGAAGAAGAAGAAGAAGAAGAAGAAGAAGAAGAAGAAGAAGAAGAAGAAGAAGAAGAAGAAGAAGAAGAAGAAGAAGAAGAAGGAGAAGAAGAAGAAGAAGGCAGAAAAGACGAAGGAGAAGGAGAAGGAGGAGAAGAAGGAGAAGGGGAAGGGGATGGAGAAGGGGAAGAGGAAGAAGAAGTGGAGGAGGAGGAGGAGGAGGAGGAGGAGGAGGAGAAAAGAAAAATAAGGACGGCGCCAGTTGAGCAGGAATAGCACCGCATGCTAGCTATAAAGACTTGGAGGGTTTGGGGATAGTGTGTCAGTTCTTTCTTCTGATAGCAGCCATTTCTCTGAATTTCTACTCCATGCTCTACTTTTGGATTTGTAAGTAGCTTTCCTTTTGGTCGTTTCTTTCATGTTATCTTACCAAGTGGCATTTTGGTATCCATAAACTATTTCCAATTTCTTCCTAGTTTAAACCCTACACTTGCTGACTGCAGTAATACAACGACTGGTCTTGACCCAAATATGAACCAACCTAATGAACTCACCCCAAGTTTTCCCTGTGTGCCCCCATTTTACAAGAGCATGTTCTGGAATAGGATAAGAAAAGCTATGTTGTAAATATTTCTGGTTAAATTAAAAATCAGGAAATACCAGAGATTTCATGTTCTGAACTCTCATAAGATTCTCTGCCCAATTTAGCAATTTCAGCACGAGCCTGGGATTTGCCTGTGAACATTTTGGTGTGAATTCCAAGTGGACGAACTTGGAGAGCTTGGGGATTTCATCCATCACTTAGCTTGTCTTTGATTAGGGGTTGTATGTCACCATTTATCACCGAGATACAAGATCTCTTGAAGTTGGCTCCTTGGGCTCCTCTGTGAAGCTAACAATATAAAGTGAACAAACAAACAGGCAGATCAAATAGTTCTAAGTCTACAGTGATACAGATTTGTCTAAAAATTATTTACATTTTATCTTTTCCGATGGTTTTAGAATAGCTTTTGTGTAGCATTCTTAATCGGATGTGACATTCTGGAATGTCTTGCTCTCTGTCAATGACAATCTTTGGTGTATGAAAAATCTGAAGCCACATCTGGGTCCCTTAAGTTTATTGATCCAAAAACAACTGTCACCAGTCCTACTGTTGTTTGAAAAAAATTAAGTAGGCAATTACATTAAATAGAGCTAGCTAATGGTCCTAAAAGAACAATAAGTTCTTTCTCCTGATATTTTGATTTAGGACAAAATGTATTTCTAATTTTTTTTCAAAATATTTTTTATTGACTCCCTCTTTGGTTATTCCAGAGGCCTGATGGAATACACAACAATCTCTGATAAATATTGTATTGTACTGAAACACAAGGGAAGATAATCATTAGGTTGCATAATATTTAACATAAATATAAGTTTACTAAGCTATAGGGCTGAATTATTAACTTTCTAGGATTATGTCTTCCCTATTTTTTGATATTTAAAAAAACTGTGAAATGTTGATATTTATAAATATAAAATTAGAGAACTGGTTTAAGTTGGCAAAATAAAACCTTGTCCATGTCAAATTGTCTTTGAAAATTACTAAATTTATAAAATTTATTCATACTTCCAGGAAGAAATTCATGCTGTTTTTAGCTCTTATTGTACTCATGTATGACATTGGTTATGATACCAAAAAGCTGAATTTACCTGACAAAGGAGGAGCCTCAGGACACGGATCGGTTTCGTTCTTTGCCCCATTCATCTGAATCAGTAGTTGCACGTCATAGGTACACAATAAACGTGACTGGTGGATAAATACATGATGTCTACCAATGGTTTCGCTCTCATCCATGTGTTCAGTGATTTGCGTAGGCATCCTTAAGGACCTGTTATGAAATATCTTCATTACTGCATTCTTCGATACTGCACAATTGTTGCATGTAATACAGTCGAGCAACACAAGAAAACCCAATTAGAAAGTGTTTTATAATCAATATGCAAATTTATTAAAGATCTAGGCAATATGGAATGGAACGTGCGCATCAATCTATAATATATCTATCAATAAAATGGAGGTGATAAACCGACTGCTTTTACAAGGAGAGTGTTCAAGAATCCATTGGCCGCTGATTTTAAGAAGGATGTAGGAATAAATCAGGATCTGAGGAGCTCTGTTTGTGGTACAGCCAAGGTCACACAGAGTCAAGATACCTGGTCTCTCCCCAAGCCTTTTTCTCCATCCATTTCTCAACCTCTTGACTCCTTGTCTGCTTACCGCCTGCTCAATCCTTCATATATGACACTCATAATGACTTTTCTGCCTCTGATCTTTCGGATTTTCTTCCCCAAGTGTAATTGATACCTGCTGGATGCTAGTTGATTTTACAGCTTCTGTGAAGGCCTAGGGTAAATAACCAGTTTGGAATTCTCTCTTCTGATTATTTGATTGACAAGAGATGTGAGACTGACTCGCCCGAGACTCTCAGCTATCTTTAAGGTTGGATCTTGGAGTTTTCCAGCTCTTGTACTCTGTGCCCATGTTCAACGTCAAATGCAACAGACAGCCCGCTGAGCTACGATCTGTGGCCTCTGGAGCCTGGTCAGCATTATGCTCACCTCAGTGTGGATGATCTACCACTGCCGAGCATTGAATGGGTAGCAGCCACCTTGCTTACATGTGGATTCTACTGAACGTTATATTTACAATTCCTTTTTTTAACTTAAAATGTGGAAACTAAAGAACTGCACCATGGACACTACACCAAGCTTGATTGCTACACTGCAGGATTTTGGGGAACCTCTGACCTTCAGTCAGTCTTGGTTGGCTCAGTGGTAGTTTTAAGAGAGCAAGAATGACAAAGCTCTCATCTGGCTTCTAGACTCTAGAATGATCTGCATAGGAACTAAGCTAAAACTTGTTTAGTTTACCTAGCACTAATTTAGTTAATTTTTGAAATTTCAGACATAAGTAAGTAAAAGAAAAATTCCAACTAAGTTCTTGTTTATAAATACTTTCACATAAATACATATATTTGCACACACTGGCTCATAAAACCATGGAAAGGGGAAAACACTGGTTCTGTTTCATGCGAGTTTCTTCCTGAGTATTTTTAGGCTGCCTTCCACAAGTGGGAGTTGATGGTGGTGGGTGGGGAGTGGACACAAATATATCTTTTTAATATAAGATATGAAAAGTGACTTATAAAAATTGCTTGCATAATTATTTGCAAGTAAACAATTAGCTTTATTCTTATTTGCAATGAAGTAGGGACAGCTACAAGTCATTTTCATTTTTATGGAAGTCTTTTGAATTACTTTCTTCTAAAATCTACTTCCAAGCAGCATTTAAATATGATTTTGTTTAATTTAAGCCAATTTGTACTCCGTGCATATTTACTGAGATGGGACAGAAATCCCAGCCTTCCATTGTTTTGCTTCTGGTTTTGGATGGAATCTTAGCAGTTTAATGAACTTCAATATTTATATTTAGTTAAAGCTTTGCTATCATTTCTAACCAGATGAGACAGCCATGGGAAGATGAATTGATAATTTATTCCTCTTGCACTAGGGAAACGGTCCTTGTATTTACCATATGCTGAGCATAGCATTTCCCTGCCCAGCTTCCTAGTATTTGTGTGCATTTTTATGGTGCAGTGTGACTTTCAAATTAAAAATGATTTGTTGCATGAATATTGACTAGGAATTGCATCTTGAGAGAAGACAGCAGAGAAGAGAAGTAATGAGATTTTTCCCTCCCCTTAGCCCTGGGCTATTCAATAATGTTGCTTCTTTTAAGCTAAGAGGAAGAAAGGGAGTCTCACACTGAATGGCAGATGTTAAGTCAGGAAATGGGAAACTCCGCCTTTCCTGGAGCTTCAAGACATCTCAGTGACCTCTGTGGCCTTGTTGAAAGGCTTTCTCTGAATTGAATGACAACTCTGAGGTTGTGGGTGAGATTGCAAATCAGAGAATGTGCTGTGAATGGGAAGCTGCGACCCTTGCCCTCCGTGGTAGTTCAGACCTGGGTTAGGAGGTGTGGGGTTGCACTTCCAGATTGCTACCCTGGGGGCTGGGGGTGGGCTGCAGTGATGGGTGGTCTCAAAGGGTCTAAGTTCCTCCACCATGGGATGAGGACAGATAAGAAACCTAGCATCTTCTTATCCCTGGTTCCTGCTCTACAGCTCTGGTTTTACTCCCTTCCCTGCATTCAAAATGGCACCCAAGAGTATCATGTAAGTCAGATGTCTCTTAGACTTAGTGTGGTCATATAGGTGCAGATAACCACAGACTACACCCAAGAAACCCTCCCAATGATAATGACCCAGAACACACAGAGTATGTCAAAAGGCAGACTATGGACACATACAGAAAGCACAATACTGAGAAGTCCTTTAAATTAGGGTTGTTTAACCTTGACTTTTAAGTATTGCAGAGATCAATGCAATGACTAATTTTTTAGTATGAAGTTTAACAAATCGTGTGTGTGCGTGTGTGTGTATGTGTGTATGTGTATGTGTGTTTGTATGTGTATGTGTTCATATTTGTGTGCATGCTTATGTGTTTATGTGTGTGCATATGTGTGTGTATGTATATGTGTGTGCGTGTGTGTTAAATGTTGCCAATTAATACATCTAAGCAAGTCTCCTTTTGCGTCTTTCTTCTATCTCCTGCCTCCCTCTCTTTCTCTCTCCATTTTCCACTTTGCACTACCTTTTCTTCTCAGGCCATTGCATGTCCACGCTACCACCCATGTGCTCTCTGCTCTTCCACAGCTTTCTTTGCACTTCCTGTGTGTAACCTGCTGCCAAGGAGTTGAAAATGGTATTTATCACATCGGGGCAGGTTCTCATTGCCGGTGAGCATCAGCCATCTAGCAATCAGGCACAAGGCAGGTACACAGTTTCTACAGGAACAAGACAGCACAGGGATATAGGAACTGCTAAAGGGACATGTTATTCCCGGGGCCAGCATGACTCTCAGACAGGACGAAGACACAGAAGCGCAGAGGAAATGCCAAGAAAGAGTGAGGGAAAATGAGACAGATTTAATATACAGGATATGCTTTGGGTGTTAGGACAGGGTTGAGTGTTTCACTGGAAGTGGTTTTCTAGAACAATCCCACTGACAAGGCCTTCAGCAATGACGAGGAGAGGAGGGACTTCTTAAAGCATGACCAAACACTTTGCTTTGCTTCCTTTCTGTTCGTTTCAGACAGTAGATACTTTCTCCTCCCACCCTCAAAGAACAGAATGCACTACAGAAAATCACCTTGGCCACCAACTACGGCATTTTTATCACAGTCGTTATCATGTGGGTGTCCTTCTAGGCCAATAACCATCATCCCCACCCCCATCACTGAGGGGCTGGAAGAGGGAAGCAGGAGTCCAGGAAACTAAAGAAGTGATGTAATAGGGCCTGAGAGCTACTGTGGTAGACGCTCTTCAGTGCTCATGGTACAATTCACCATGGTGACGAGGCTTCGATGTGGTCAGGGTAGCTGGAAGCAAGAGTGAAGGAGGAGGACTAATCGCCAAGCATCAGCAGTTAAAGATGCTTTGAGCTAAGGAGTTTCAGTTTGTGCAAAGAGCTACATAAAAGCAAAAAACTCGTAGTGTAAGAAGATGCAAAATTGAAACTAAGAATTTTCTGGTCCAGTCCAGCTTCTGATCTGACATAATAGTAGCATTCATAATCAAATATACATATATACATATATACATATACATATATACATATACATATATACATATACATACATACACACACACACACACACACACACACATACACACACACATATATAAATAAAATTTGGAAGTCAGTTCAATGTGCATCCTTAGTGGGGATACATCCCCAGTAGGGAACTGGTATGCTGACATAGTATTAAAATCCTGCCATGAGTTTGTGAAAAATCTATTAAACCTTACACATCATTAGTTTATAGTCTCTCTAGATGAATAAAGGCTTACTTTTACAAGTATGGTGGCACACGACTTTAAATTTGAGGCCAGCATGGCCTCTGGGACAGCCAGGGCTACATAGAGAAACCCTGTCTCAAAAAACAAAGTAGTAAACAATACTTACAAAATAAACAAACATTAAATTATGTTCACGTTTTAATGTTTCTGACTTAGAATAAGATTCGAACAGTGGAAGGCATCCACTACCCTATTCATAATTAAGACACTACAAGGTCCTTAGACCTCATCATCTCAGCCTGAGTTTTGCTGCACATGATTATCACGATGGCATAGCTGGAATTCTGATATGGATTACATCCGGTATATTAATTTATTTAAAGTGGATTGCCCTCTTAACCATGCCCTCTGATCCATCTAAGTCAGGCCATCTTTTCACTTATTTATATCTTCACTGGTGTCTTTTCACAATGCCTCATGTTTCTTTCTTAAATTCAGTCCTAAATATTTTATTCCTCTAGGTACCCTTATAAATGAAGTTGTTTCCCTTTAAACAAAACCTTCATTTGCTTATTTACTTGCTTATGTGTGGCTGTCCATGTGCCACATATCTTGTGAGAAGGTCACAGGAAATCTTGTGGAGTCAGTCCTCTCCTTCTGACATGTTAACCCCGGGGATTGAACTCAGGTCATCCGGCTTGGCCACAAGTGCCTTTATCCATAGAGCATTCTCGCTGGCCCAGCTGTTCCCTTCTTCAGTTTTGCAGCGTTCCTTGCTAGTGCCCAGAACTACAGCTGACTTTTGTATACTGCATATCTTGCATCCTGCAGCTTCGGCGAATGTGTTCATTATTTTTAGTAGCCGTGTGTTCTAGAACTCGGGATTTTCTTTTTAAAAGCTCATACAATCTGCAAATAGAAATTGTTTTTGTTTCTCCTTTTCAAATCTATTTCATTTCCTTCTCTAACATGGCTTTACTTAAGGAACAAGGTTTAGTCGGAGGTGCAAGTGTGGGCATGCTTGACTTGAACCTGATCGTAGGGAAATTTTCATTGATTTCTGCTCTAATATTGCTTGTTTTCTTTCTTCTGTCCAACCTAGATTTAACTTTCTCTTCATTCTAATTTCTTCCATCGGAGGCACATGCTAATCACATATATATTTTTGTTTTCTCATGCAGACATTTAATGCTACAAAATTTCCTCTAAACATGTCTCAGCTGCTTTTTTTTATGTCAACATTTATATAGTCATTTACTTCAAAATACTTTTAAATTTATCAGAATTCTCTTTAATCCAGGCATTACTGAGAATCACTCCACTACTGCTTCCTCAGTTTTGCTGTGGTCTGAGAAGGTGCCTCGTGTTATTTCTACTGTTGTGAGTAAAAAGGATTTGCTATTGCGTTTTATGCAGTGTTTCTTAGTGACGACCACATAGGTATGCAAGATGCATCTGTCCCCAGCTCTCATTGGACGGGGTGCTCTGTCCAGATCAATTACAATTTAGTTTGTTTGGTTGGGGTTTTTTGTTTGTTTTTGTTTGTTTTACACCACTCAAGTTCTCACTGGTTTTCTACTTCTTGGTCTATCATTTCCCAAGAGAGGAAAGTTGAAGTATTGAACTATAACTTTCGACCTATTTCATTTCAGATTCTCACACTTTGCCTAATGCAGGGGTTCTCAGCCTGTGAGTTTCAATCCCTTTGGGGGTCAAATGACTCTTTCTCAGGGGTCACCTAGTTCAAGAGAAACCATAGATTTTTTTATTGTAATTTATAACAGTAGCAAGGAAAATAATTTTATGTTTGGTGGGTCACCATACCATGAAGGGTCACAGTATTGGGAAGGTTGAGAACCACTTGTTTAATGTATTATGTGGACCTGTTGTTAAGGGGGTCCATATGTCTTCTGGGAGAATTATTTACTTCACCACTGTGTTGTGCCAATGTGAGCTCATAGGTTGTGCCCTGAAAATCATCTTTCCTTGAAAATTTATTATGATTGACATCAACATAGGTATTTGTTTTTTTTTCTTCATTAGTGTTTGGTAGTATACTTTTTCTCTTTTAACCTTCAGTCTAAGGCTGTGCTATTAAAATGAATTCATATGTAGGTATAAAATATAATCTACATTTCTTAAACTTTCTACATGGCTGTTATCTATATCTGGGTACCACTTTCTAGATAAATTAATACAGCATACCTGTTTTCCCAGCATTTTTTTGTGATGAAATCAAAGCCCTCTCCCTTTCACGGGCAGGTCAGTGAATTACAAGAGAGCCTTATAAAGTTTCATTGAACCGTCTCAGAATCACGCAACTCATCTGCTAAAGCCAGGAAAGTCAGGAGCCCTTAAACAGGGAGCATCGCAGGGACACTTGGTCATGAGGCCAAGTGGTCAACGTAGATGAGAAGCATCATTTCATTGTCTGTTATTATTCTGTATCTTACAACCCAGAGGGCACTGAGTGCAAGCACAGAGGCGAAGGGGCTGAGACCAACTTTCCCAATTCAGAGACAAAGAAGCTGAGGCCCGGATTCATCTGGCTAAGTCTGCACACCTCTTGCATTGCTTGCACTGGAGGCAGAATGGCGCGTGTCACATATGGCATTGTTGCAGTGATTATTTTGCTGGTGAGATCCATCCCAGCTGCTGCTGAGCTGACACTTGTAAGTGACCATGCACAGGTCCCCTTGTCAGTGTGTCATCCTCCAGTGTCATCTCCTACTGCGGCATGGCATTTATTGATAGTCTTACATGACCCTTCACAGATTTACTTTGTTATCTTGTATTATTAAAATTTCTGCGTTATATGTGGCAGCTTCTATCTAGATTGCTTTAAAAAAAAATAAAGCTAGAGTCCTCATCATTCCTGGGCATTTTGTGTGAAAGCAGGAGAATTTGCTTATATAAAGAAGTATATTTTAGCAACCCCACCCAAAAAAAACCAATGTTCCAGATTTGCCTTTTTCTAAACACAAATTATTCACACTAGCCTAAGAAAATTAGGGTTGGTTTCACGTAGATGACTAAAGCCCGAAACTTGAAGAGGAAAAGAATATGAAGATTATAGCTGTAGAAGTTCAAAGATCTTTCTAAAACATATTCCAACCAGAAGTATTCCTTAGCTATTGAAGATTTTTATGTTAAATACTGCTGATCGCAATATATATATATATATATATATATATATATATATATATAAAAGTTTTTAGACTGGAAAATTAGCCACCAAAATCTTTGCAACATTTTTTCTTTTCAGCGTTTGAGCTACTGTTTTTATTTCAGAGTGTTTTAAATAATCACTGTTTTAGTTCATACACAAGCACTTCCTGCAGGCAGTTTCTTTCATAGGCTCTTTGCAGTGTACATACAAATACAGTGTTAGTATGTCTTTCTGTTATTTCACAAACTCTATTTTTTTTAAAGAGCTGTTAGTAGGATTCTGAGAATTCACAGTGGGTTAACAGTGTTGCTCTCTCCATTTAGAATTCCGTTCTCTTAATGAAAAGACTCTGAACCCTTGAACTCTGTCAGGGACTTAGGCATGTTCTCTGGGCCTGATTTTCAGCCACAGAAAATAGAGGTCAGATACATGTCAAGAATAAAAGGAGGGTCAGATTAGAGTAGCTAAAGGCTTTGCACACAACCAGAGATGACATTAATGTGTTGACCAATGTGTCTGGGACCCGGCAAAGCATTTGGTGAGTGAGCGAATGAGCAAAAGAACGAATGAATAGATCATGAATAAAAATGGCAGCAAATACTCCGAGAGGCAATTAATTATATGGGTGATAAAATATCTTGCTGTCGACACATTCACCTGGAGTAAATGGAGATGTCATAAAACGGGATGTGTTACTTTCCAACCTGGTCCCTTTCCATGAAAGGCTATATAACCTGGTGGTGCAATGTTCCTAGAGAAGCGACACTTGGAACTAAATTGCTGTCCTCGTGACTCCATGCTTTCTTACAGACTATGCTTTGATAATAACCTTTGTAACTGAGGATCACGCCTCTGCATCTTCTGACAGTTCTGTGCCCTCACATACTTGGAGAAACATATAAAGCAGCGTTAGAGGGGAACTCGACTTTCTGATCTGTCTGTGTGTCTACAGTGCATTCAAAAGCTTCAGTCTGAAAGATGCAAAACGATCTTCACTTCATCTGAATGGACTTGGCTCCTGGGTCTGAGCATGAGTCTGTTATATGGCCAGAAAGGGAGAAAATACCAGGTCTTTGTTGGGAATCCTCCATCCAGGGGATTTCTAAAAATTCCCAGGAACTGGCATGCTACCCAGATTTGGAGGGAAGGATGTTGACTTTAGTACAGTCATTGGTACCACAAGGTTCCATGGAGACGTTACTAATTCCTGTCTCTGTGGCTTCATCAGGCCATGTACACCTCCATGGAGAGGTGGAATGGAGTAGGGCAGGGTGGGAGCGGGGCTTTGGATGACATTATCTGAACTCTCATTTTGCTGTGCATGAGGCCTGTATCATCTCATGTCTAGTGTTTCTGTTAGGATGTACCTTCCCAGGTTGACCCTTCATTCCACCTGACATTTTCTCACTCTCAAGGGAACAACAGTCTGGCATGAGGAAAGTCTTCTCTCTCCATGTTTTTCTAAGACTTCAATCAGTAGATTTTGGTGAAGTGCTTATAGGGACCTTGGGTGGTCTGCCATACCACTACTGTTCTTTAAGGATGATGCCCAGCTTAAAACAGAGGAAGAACAAAGAGGTTAAGAAGGTGAAACAAAGCAAAATTAAAAACTCCAGCAAGTACTTCCTCTCCCTCCCTCCACCCACCTCTCCCTTATCTCTAAATATTTTGTGAGATGGTATATACAATGAGACTGAGTAGAGCTGAGGTATTGCACAAGCTGAAATATTACATGAGATGAGGAACTGCATGAGGTAAGGTACTAAGAGAGCTGAGTTACTGAGAGAGCTGAGTTACTGAGAGAGCTGAAGTCCTGTGAGAACTGAGGTACTGAGAGAGCTGAGGTACTGAGAGAACTGAGGTCCTGTGAGAACTGAGATACTACATGAGATGAGTTACTTTTCTGTGTTTACTTCATTCTGCTTCCCAATCCCATAAAAATAATGGTCAGTAAAGCCTATCTATACAATGAAATGTGCAAAGGTGATCATTTAAATTTAGATTATACTAGCAAACAGAACTAGAGGAATATTTCAACCATGACCAGAGACCAAGAGTTACCTCTAAAAGAGAATTTGCTCATTGCAGGACACACAAAACAACCCAATCCATGTGCCTTAGCCAGAGAATGAAGTGGACCGTGATGCATTGTAATGGAATATTATTTAGCAATGAAAAGAAGTGAGCTGCTTGTATCTTTGCAATGGGGATGGACCTCAAATGTGTTCTGAGGAGAGGAGGAAGCCAAATAAAAAGTGACATAGTATTTGACTCCATTTGTGTGAGACTGGAAAAGGCAGAGCCTTAGGGGCCATTTAAAAGTTTATATTTTGATTGAGATAGTGTCATGTGACTGAATGCTTGACCAAAATTATGGTGTTAACCTGGTGGGGCAATTGTCCCAACACTTAGGAGTTTGATTGAGGCAGGAAGGTTTTGAGACCAAGTTTAGCCTGAGTTCCACAGCAAGACCCTTTCTCAAAACAAACAAACAAAAACAAAAAACAATTAAAAATCCAGTGATTTATACCAATCAGGTGAATAATGTTGAAATTATAAGATAATATTTAAGAGGATGAAGAAAACAAGGTTAATTAGCGCTGGGTACTTCATTATCTTCATTAGGAATATTTTCCCTGAAAATTTTGAAGTGCAATTTAGAAAAGAATAAATTTAGCTCTTCAAAAACCAAATTTCTCTTAATTTTGTGTGTCTATTACAATATACAGAAAACATCTAACATATACTATGTGTATGTATATAGTATATATAGAGATGGATATACATGCTACATGTGTATTCATATACTTAGATGTGCTGTGCGTATATACATATGTTTTATGCAAATTCACAAAAGACAAAAGAAAACTCCAAGTACCTTATTTTCTCAATTGGGTAATGTAACCATTCTAGAATTAAGACACTTCTTGAAACCAACAAGGGAAAATTGCCAGCTGCATGTAGATCAATACGTTTTGATGTAGTTGTAATTACCCTCTAAAGCACAAAATATACAAGATTAGCTTTTGAGCAATTAATATTGACCTTTGCTTGGACCTGGGTCTGGTGAGTCTTGTTTAAAATGCTCTCAAAATGTTTATACTTGGCTGCATGTTATTATGATTGACTGACACCTGCCAGGCAATGCAAGTAAGGAAGCAGATATGGCTAAATCCTGAATAAGCAAGCCTTTGAAAGGTACGAGAATTTAGGGACTTAATGATCACTCAAGCTCTGACTGCTCATATTTGTTAAGACTGCATCAGATCACCAGTGAGGGGACGAGGGAACCAGAGACAACCTCCCAGATTCTCACTAAGGAGGACAGAGAACTTCTTACTAAAAGGAGAAAGATCCAGAAAGGAAAAAAGGAGGAGAAGGAGGAAGAGGAGGAGGAGAAGGAGGAGGAGGAGGAGGAAGAGGAGGAGGAGGGGAGGAGGAGGAGGAGGAAGAAACCATTTAGAAAGCAAAGGTTTTTAGACAGATCTTGGGAGTTTTGTTCTTTGGGGAGGGGAAGTCCTGGATGTGATAGGAGAAAAGGGTATCTTAAATAGGTTTTTCTATGGGCTATAAATAAAAATTCTCACATTTAAGAAAACACTGCACTGAAGATTAAAAATTAAATTTGCCCTTTTTATTATTTCTAGACTAAGATTGTTTTTTATATGGAAAGAGATGCCTTGCCTAGATAGGGTAGAAAGAGGCTCAACTGTTTGTGAGTAGCATATCTGTCAAAAGCTCTGGGTTGACTTTTGAGCAAAGCCATTAAACTTCCAGGATGTGTAATTTAATGATGGACAAAAATGAAACTATTAGCTTAACAAAATAGAAAATGGGGAAAAACATCCTCTCCGATATTTTTCAATATAGCTCAGAATCATACTGTCAATCACTGAGGGCTACAGAAACCGTGATGGACGGTGGTGTGGAAAACAGCTTGTCACCGTGATGCCAGACAGACCTGTCAAAGCTGGAAGTGATTCCAGACAGTCCACCAAGCAAACCCAACCCACACTGCTCAGTCCACTGAAGGAAGTTTGCCTACAATTATATGGCCCATGGGCCCGTGAGTGCCTTCTTCCATTTTCAAAAGTATATGTTTGTGTGATTAATCTGTGAATTAATCACCTCCCGAAAAGCTTTATTAAATATTTTATACAGTTTATAATTTATTTCATCTTAGAACTGATGTGTGTGTGTGTGTGTGTGTGTGTGTGTGTGTGTGTAAAAAATGAATCTCCAATTACTATTTTCTTCATTCAGAATACCCTTAGAGGTATTCGTTAAGTATTGTTTTGATCATGTCTCTATTTTCTCTCTGGTTCCGCAACCCCCAATCACCCTGAACTTCTTAGATTTTGTTTCTTAAACTATTTTATATTAGATCTTTGCTGAAACATGAAACTATGCAAAATTACATTACTTAATGCAACATATACAACATACACAGTTAAGGTTCAGTCTTTTTGCCCGGTTCTATGAACTTTCCTGGATACATGTATATGGGAACAGGGGGTAAATGGGTTAGGGGGAAGGAGACAATGAAAAGGTAACAGCAAAAATTGCTGGCAAGTGTGCCCTGCTTTGCCCAGAGTACGGACCTAGGCACCTGTCTTCCAATGTTATGTCTGCATGAGACTAGAGACAGGTGACAGTGAAGTCATGACACTGGCTGTAAGGGTGGCTCTTTCCTTTGAGTTAGTACCATAAGGGTTGCTGGACCTTGATATCCACAATTTTGGTTGCTGCCTTTTTTCTGTTTATGTTGTTGGTGAAGTATCCATGGGTCACAGCAGGACCTACCTTAGGGAACTCAGAAATATCTGTTCCCTGTACACAGTGTCTGTAGATACTCCAACTGTTAAATCAGAACTGTGCAAAGGCCTGTACTTATTGAGTGACACCTTGGGAACTGCTCCTTTGTATGAAGAATGTCCCCAGGCTCCCTGGATGCTTAACTGTAGGTCTCGTTGACTTGCACCATGGGCTGTGTCATCAGTATCATTCATATTTGAAGGAAGCAATAAAGATCGAATTAGCTCCATAATTTGAACAATTTATTGGTATTTTTGAATATTAAATCATGTGAATCGCTGTTTCCTTGAATATTAATAGGTCAGCAGTATTTAATTACTCGCTGAGTATGCTCCTTCTGTTAGGAAAATCAAGACTAAAACAAGAACCCAGAAAAGAAAATCTGTCTAGGTTAAAGAAAATATTCCCTGTGTTTGACTCGCTGTCAACATAATATGAACTGACGAGACCAGAGACGTAATGCAGTGTTAAATGGGAGTATTCTACCATTTGCATAGTATTTATTTGGCAAATGACTCTGCCAGGCGTTATTCTGGGTACATCCAAGCAACTCTAATGTGGGGCTTGTGCATGGCCTCAGTCCAAGTGATCATCACGCAGACACAAACCATGTTTCATAATGAACTTCTCAGAGTTCATTTCTTGTGGAATTTTATGCATTACCCATTGCCAGTTGCTCATTACTCTCCTTTATAAATGAAGTAGCTTAGTGACATGCATCACAGATACATCATATTTTTAAACCACACGAACCTTCTTTCTGATACACATGAGCATTCACGTTAGGCGGGGGGCAGCCATAACAGCAAGCTGAAGTTGTTATAGCAACAATGAGAACTCTTCGGCATTCAGGCACTATCGTTTTTCAAGAGTAAATGATACAATTAATGCTTGATGCTGCATTGTTTACAGACTCCATTGTGACTCATAGCTCTTCACGTGTCAGGACTAAATGGATGGAAAGCTAATTCTGCAGGATTGAGACATGCCTCTGCTTAAAAATAATCTCGACAGGCTTTTACCTATGATAGATTTACACCACTGTTATTGCAGAACACTTGAACATTTTCATCTAGATATGTACCGTTTGCTGTATGTTCAGCAGAGAACCAGGGCACACTACTCACAGACAAAGTTTGTACCTGCCTGAAGCAAATAGCAAAATGGTGGAGAAACACAGTCCACATGGGCTAGGGAACTGTTTAGGCTGTAATTGCATCCTGGCTCCGTAGATGTCAGCTAGCTCATCTCTAACAGGCCACTTCCCTTCTTCTGCCTCAGTTTCCGCATCTACAAAATGGAGATAGCCAAGTACCTGTGTCATGGAGTTGCTGTGATGATGAAAGGGTTGATCTACACTGGACAAGGGCAGTTGCTCAAACATCTTTACTTCTCTTGCGTCTCTGAGATTATCTGGATTGTTATCTTCTTTTGAGCAGGATTTGGTGTCAGCAACCTAAAGCTGTTGGTTTACCATTTTCTTTAAACCGTCAATAAAACAAAGAAAGTGAATATAGATATGGACATCTGTCTAATAAGATGGAGCCTTTCTACAGTGCCTGATTTAAAACATTGTTTTTTACTTTCTAGTTATCACCTCAGGTTTTTCTCGGATGAGAATGGTAGGTGTGCAAGGGTGGGCAGCAGTGTGCACTGGGTAGACTCTGAACTGATGCATCAAAATGATGGCCAAATTGAAACCCTATTTTACCTCATGAGAACAAAAGCTGTGAGACCAAATACTGTCTGTGTTAGTTTTCTCACTGCTGTGATAGAATTCTTGTCATAAGCAAGTTAAGGACAGAAAGATTTGTTATGGCTAATCATTTTAGAACTTAGTACACAATTGCTTGGCCCAGTGCAGTTGGGCAGAACGTTATGGCTGTGGTAACATGGGATGGAGGCTGAGCTTCACTTCTCCATACACAAGAAGTACAGAAGAGGGAGAGATATAGACGGGACCAGAGTGAAATATGGCTCCAAGTTCATGCCCCCAGTCATCTAAGTCTTCAAAGGCTGCACCTTCCACTTTCTACCATTTTCTAATGATGTCATCATATCATGAATAAAAAAATATTAATTAGGTCGGAGACCTCCTCGTTTACTGACTCCAGAAGTTCCATTAGAGACATTCCCAGAAGTGTGCCTCACTAACCTCCTATGGGATTTCTTAATCTACTCCTGTTGACAGTCAAGCTTGATAATCACACTGTTTGAGCAGAAGAGGCCACCTTTTGACTTCTGTTTGCAAGCCCTGCCATTATACCCTACCTCACTCCCAACACACCTCAGACAACCTCACAAACACACAGCAAAACCAAAAAGGCTCACTTAAACCTGTAAAACCAACTAACACAAAAAGTTGTCTCTTAATTGAGATGATGTATGATGCAATTAGCAAGATAACCAGAATCTGCTTCACTAAAAGAATTAAAATGAGATTATAGGAATAAATGAAAGCTAAGTGTGAAAAGTATTAAGTGGTCAGACTCACAAATATATTGAAGTAACGGCAAAGAGGAATCCACATGCTAGAGTAAGCTGACACAGTACAGTTAACTAGATGTATATGTTCATGTCAAGTTCATACACTGAAATATAATTCCCAGTGTGACGGTGTTAGAATGTGGGATCTTTCTAAGGTCACAATATTTTGTGAATAAAATGCTGATGAATGCGGATCAATACCCTGTAGTATTTTTCCCCTTCCAGATGTAGCAAAATACCCTGACCAAAACAACTCAAGAGAAAAATGGATTATTCCAGCTTCCAATTTCAGGTTATGATTCATCAGTGTAAGGAGTCAAGCACCAGGAGTTTGAAGCAGCTGGCCATATATCTGCAGTCAGGAGAAGATAGCAATGAATTCCATGCAGGTTAGTGCTCAGTTAGCTTCCTCTATGGATATATCGTCCATGACTCTCTGCCTAGGGAATGGTGTCACCCATAGTGAGCAGGTCTTTCCACCTCAACTAATATAATCAAAGTAATTGCTCACAGGCACTTAGAGGCCCTCTCCTATGAGAGTCTAGATTTCATCAAGTAGACAGTTAACACTAACTACCACAATAACCTCATAAAAAGGGAACAAGGAATGATCTGTAGGCATAATACTATTATGCACTTTATAGAGATTATCCTTTTATTATACACATGCTGATTTCTGGGTCCTCATCTCTAGTTGCAATCTGGACATGACATTGTAATACTTATTCTAAGAATCTTTCGTCCCAACATTGTGGTGTAAACATTGCTTCCCATTTATTCCCTGATTGATTAATAAAGAGCTGATCAGCCAATGATTGAGCAGAGAAGAAAATAGGGCTGGACTGCTGATCCTAGCAAGGGGAGGAGAGATAGAAAGGAAGAGAAGATTTGCCAAGAGGAGAAGGTCCAGGAGACACCATGAGAACCTGCATGGAGCAGAGAGTGCTAGATCAATACTAAAATGCAAATATCTTGGGGATTTTGACTGGGAGATAGCCAAATTAGTTTATAGGTTTAGAATAGATTAATAATTGCTCAGCCATTGTGCAGCAAAGCTTATTAGAGAAATCTAATAGTCTCTGTCTCATTTATCTGGGAGCTAGCCTGGATAAAGAAGAAACTGTCACTTTGAAAACTGCACTTGCAATGATCTTTCCGCCTTTCAATCCTGGGGAGATACAGTCTATTGCCTACAACATGAACGTGGAGATATTCAACAGAATTCTGTTGTCACTGTAATCTCAGACTTCTAGATAAATTTCTATTATTTTTGAGACACCAAATATAGGGCTCTTTCAAAAAGCAGTCTGAAACAAAAACAAGTAGAATTAAGGAAAAAAATAGTGTACTGAGAGTGACCCCTCCACCATGGGCATAGAGCACTAGGCCTGGGCATCTGTAAGATGAGCAAGGCACGCTGCTGACAGAAGCTCAGCTGCCTCCTGGCAACAGACTCCTAGCCCCTCCTCGGTACAGATAACCGGCTTGTTCACTTTGCTCAGGCTAGCCCTTTATAATAATGGTCTCCCCATAAGAACAGAGGGGATGATCACATTTCTATTCGGTTTCTGGTAAGAACAGGTTCTTGTTTCATCCATTCTATTTCCATTCTTGGGATAAAATCCTATTTTACTCAGGGCTTCGTGAATAATTCCTATTACAGCTTCTCCAAAATTAATGCTGTACCAAGGAAATGAATGTCTATTATTGATGGAAATTGGCCTCCAAGTGTGGAGTCCCATGCTGGCTATGGAAATGGTCCATTTATTACAAGGGACTAATTTGTCCAGCCTTTCCTGAATGTGAGCGAGCAGAAATCAGCGTTCTAATTCTGAGGGTCAGATGTCAGACATTTGTGTTCACTGACTGGCTCTACCCTCTGATTTGTGTGCCCTTACATGGGGTGTACAGTACAGGGGGGTGAGGTGTGCCTATGATGTTGGGTTACTTGAGTCCGTTATTTTGTTTCTACTGCCTTCCTACCTGAGCAATCGATACTCTTAGTTTCTCTATGTCACAATTTATTCATTATATTGTTTACACTTAAAGTTTACTACAAATACTGCACCACTCTTCTCTCAAAACATGTATTTGCTTGCCACCTGTGGTGCTCTCTCTGTTGCTCTCCATTTCTGTCTCTGACTGTCTATCTGTTTCTCTCTCTCTCTCTCTCTCTCTCTCTCTCTCTCTCTCTCTCTGTGTGTGTGTGTGTGTGTGTGTACTTGGAATGCATGCATATGTGTGCACAGGTATATGTGCACGTTGATGCTAGAGGACAATCTCAAGTGTCATTCTTCAAATGATGTCTGTTTTTTTTATTGGATATTTTATTTATTTACATTTCAAATGTTATCCCCTTTCCAAATTACCCCCTGGAAATCCCCTATCCCATACTCCCTTTCCCTGCTTCTATGAGGGTGCTCCACCACCCATCAACCCACTCCTGCCTCCCTGTCCTGGCATTTTCTAACACTGGGTCATTGAGCCTTCCCAGGACCAAGGGCCTCTCCTGCCACGGATGTCTAACAATTCCATCCTCTGCTACATATGCAACTGGAGCCATGGGTCCCTCCGAGTGTATTCTTTGGTTGGTGGTTTAGTCCCTGGGAGCTCTGGGGGTGCTGTGTCTGGTTGGTTGATATTGTTGTTCTTCCTATGGGTTGCAAACTCCTTCAGATCCTTCAGTCCTTTCTCTAACTTCTCCATTGGGGACCCAGTACTCAATCCAATGGTTGGCTTTGAGCATCTGCCTCTGAATTTATCAAATTCTGGTAGAGCCTTTAATGAGACAGCTATATCAGGCTCCTGTCAGCAAGCACTTCTTGGCAACTACAATAGTGTTTGGGTTTAGTGTCTATATATGGGATGGATTCCTAGGTAGGACAGTCTCTGGATGGCCTTTCCTTCAATCTCTGCTCCATACTTTGTCTCTGTATTTCCTCTCTTAAATATTTTGTTCACCATTCTAAGGAGGACTGAAACATCCATGCTTTAGTCTTACTTCTTCTTGAGCTTGATGTTGTCTGTGAATTGTATCTTGGGTAATCCGAGCTTTTGGGCTAATATCCACTTCTCAGTGAGTGCATATGATCTTTTGTGATTGGTTTATCTCACTCAAAATGATATTTTCTAGTCTCATCCATTTGCCTAAGAATTTCATGAAGTCATTGTTTTTAATAGCTGAGTAGTACTTCATTGTGTAAATGTACCATTACTCTATTGAAGGATATTTGGGTTCTTTCTAGCTTCTGGCTATTATAAATAAGGCTGCTATGAACATAGGGGAGCATGTGTTCTTCTTATATGTTGGAGCATCTTTTGGTTTTATGCCCAGGAGTGGTATAGCTTGGGTCCTCAGGTAGGACTATGTCCAAATTTCTGAGAAACTGCCAGACTGATTTCCACAGTGGTTATAGCAGCTTGCAATCCCACCAACAATGAAGGAGTGTTCCTCTTTCTCCACATCTTCACAAGCATCTGCTGTTACCTGAGATTTTGATCTTAGCCATTCTGACTGGCATGAGGTGGAATCTCAGGGTTGTTTTGATTTGTATTTTCCTAATGACTAAGAATGTTGAACATTTCTTTAGGTACCTATCAGCCATTTGATATTATCCAGCTGAGACTTCTTTCTTTAGCTCTATACCCAATTTTTTTGATAGGGTTATTTGGCTCTGTGGAGTCTAGCTTCTTGAGTTTTTTGTATATATTAAATATTAGCCCTGTATCAGATGTAGGATTGGTAAAGATCTATTCCTAATCTGTTGGTTGCTGTTTTGTCCCATTGACATTGTCCTTTGCCTTACAGAAGCTTTGCAATTTTATGAAGTCCCATTTGTTGATTGTTGTTCTTAGAGAATAAGGCATTTGTGTTCTGTTCAGGAAATTTTCCCTCCAGTGCCCATATGTTTGAGGCACTTCCCCACTTTCTCTTCTACTAGTTTCAGTGTATCTGATTATATGTAGAAGTCTTTGATTTACTTGGATTTGAGCTTTGTACAAGGTGATAAGAATGGATTGATTTGCATTCTTCTATATACTGACCTCCAGTTGAACCAGCACCATTTGTTGAAAATGTCTTTTTTCCACTGGATGGTTTTAGCTCCTTTGTCAAAGATCAAGTGACCATAAGTGTGTGGGTCCATTTCTGGGTCTTATTCTATTCCACTGATCTACCTGCCTGTCTTTGTATGAACACCATGTAGTATTTATCAATATTGCTTTGTAATGCAGCTTAAGGTCAGGGATAGTGATTTCCCCAGAAGTTCTTTTATTGTTGAGAAGAATTTCACTATCCTAAGTTTTGTGTTATTCCAAACGAATTTACACATCATTCTTTTTAACTCTATGAAGAACTGAGTTGGAATTTTGAAGATGATCAAAATAGGCCTCAAAGGATACAATAAGATTGAAATAATCACATGTATCTTATCAGACCACCACAGACTAAGGCCGGTCTTCAATATCAACAAAAACAACAGGAAGCTCACACGCACAATCATCTGTCATGATTAAGTAGGCTTCATCCCAAGGATGCAGGGATGGTTCAATATAGGGAAATCCATCAATGTAGTCTACTATACAAACAAATTAAAAAAGACCCCAAGAACAAACCACACATGCTCATTGTATTAGATGCTGAGAAAGCATTTGACAAAATTCAACACCCCGTCAGGATAAAAGTCTTGGAAAGATCAGGAGTTCAAGGCCCATACCTAAACATAGTAAAAGCCATATACAGCAAACCAGCAGCCAACATCAAACTAAATCAAACTTGAAGCAATCCCACTAAAATCAGGGACTAGACAAGGCTACTTGCTCTCTCCCTGTCTATTTAATATAGTGCTCAAAAGTCCTAGCCAGAGCAATCAGACAACAAAAGGAAGTCAAATGGTACAAATTGGAAAGGAAGAAGTAAAAATATCACTGTTAGCAGATGATATGATAGTATAATTAAGTGAGCTTAAAAATTCCACCAGAGAACTCCTAAACCTGATAAACAACTTTAGCAAAGTGGCTGGATATAAAATTAACTCAAACAAATTAGTAGCCTTCCTCTACTGATAAACAGGTTGGGAAAGAAGTTATGGAAATGATAACCTTCACAATAGTCACAAATAATATAAAATACCTTGGTGTGACTCTAATAAAGCAAGTGAAAGATCTGTTTGACAAGAACTTCTAGTCTCTGAAGAAAGAAATCGAAGGAGATCTCAGAAAATAGAAAGATCTCCCATGCTCATGCCAGGATTAATATTGTAAAAATGGCCATCTTCATGGAAGCAATCTATAGATTCAATGCAATCCCCACAAAATTCTCTCAATTCTTTTTTTTTTAGTTCTCTTACTGGCCCAGAGCTAAGTAAATTGATAAGAATGGCTATCCTAGAAGCCTAGAATGGCTATCCTAGAGTTTCACTGGTCTCTGTTTACTCATTGCTGAGATCACAATCCAACATTGTCATTCCTGGATTTTTTAAAACAACTTATTAATTTATTATTATTCTGTCTTGTATGAAAGCATGATGTGTGTGTTGTAGGGGTATGCATGCCATGACACACATATGGAGGTCACTGGTCAACACTGTGTAATTGGTTACCTTTATGTGGATCCAAGAAATTAAACTCGGGACACAAGGCTTACTCCACCTGAGCCATCCTACCAACCCCATTTAACCATTTTTAAAACTGTGAGTTATAAAGTCAAACTCAGATCTTTATGCTTGGAAGACAGATACACTAGAAGTCAGGCTATCTTCCCGGCCCTGTGTAGTTCTTGGCTATCAAACAGCTTTGTTTCCCTATTACTTAATGTGTAGTGAGCATGAAGAAATTAATGTTTCCTTTTCTAAAATAATCTTGCAAATTTTTTTCAGTCTCTAAACTTAGACTTTTTAATCTCTTTCTTTTTTTCTACACATGGGCATAAATCTATAGTGAGATTATGGTTATTTAAATTATTCACTTGCTCAATTAATTGTTCTGTGTTATTTAATTAGTGTGGGCATCACAAATCTCGGGACTTTTAGAACTGTTTTTTCTTAGGTTGCAAGTCTGTATTGCCTCTTTATTTTTCTCTATTTGTACCATAACTATTGTGGTTATCATTCTTGACTGTCTTTCTGCCCGGGTCTATCGTTTACCAAGGTCATTTTGAATTCCCTTCCCATCTGTTAAGGAGCTCACTTCTCTCTAGGTGATGACCTCAACTGAATTAATGAGCTTTCTATTTTTCTAGCCAGGTCATTGACAAGAGGTAAAACATAGCTTTTGCTTCCTTTAAAAAAACCAAGCTATTACTCTCCAAATCAGGGAGACCAAGAGTAGAGACACCAGAAACTTCATGTAAAAACAGTAAGAGCTTCAGTAAAGACACACTTCTGTAAGAAACACTGTAAATTGTGAGAAAAACCCAATTTTGGGCTAATTTTTTTTTTTGCTTAATTGCTCAGTAACCTGTACTCTAATATTTCAGCTCATTAACTCCAAATTTACTCTCATGCGATTTGCTGTTGCTGTTGTTGTAAGTCTACCTACAGTCTGCCTCACATCTGACTTTACCTGGTAGACAAGGTAAAGGTCATCTGGGTCCAAACCAAACTCACCAAACCAGTAATTAAGACTATAATACAGTATCTAGTGTGCTGTGGTTGAGCAGCTCCTAGACGTTGGGTGAGAGTGATGGATGTAGATCATTAGTAATTCTCATCTTTAATTGGGTAGAGTATAAAGAGCTAACTGAAGAAAAGGGTAAGCAACCAGATTAAAACCTTTCACTATGTCATTTGGTGAAAGAAAAAAATAGTTACATAATAATCCACAAATGACAAGAAGCCATTGTGGGTTTTTTTTTAATATCTTGGAATAAAATACATTCTTATTAGAAGTCAGCAGTAGCTTAGGTCAGGTTGTGTTCTAAAGAACTTTGTCACATTGGAAGTTTCGTTCAGTTTCTTGGTGCTTTTGCTGAGTGGCACATGTGGCTCAAAGATTATGGAAGGTGAAGCAACTGGGCACTTTGCCATCAGTGGTGCAGGGGTCCAGTCACCTTGTCTGGCCAACAGCCCTACACTGGTGTTTTCATGAGTGCCTCCTCTAACATAGAAAGGTCCATGGCAAAGGCAAAGACTCAGCCGCAGCTACAATTTAAGGTAATTCTATCAATTAGTTGAACATAATGAAACGGTAAATAATAAACAATCAATAAAAATTTAAAAAATTATTGCATTTGCTTCCTTTTTTTAAAATTTAGAAATGAATTGGCCTTTGCCAGAGATATGGAGACTTCTAAAAAGGCAGACTGAAAAGATCTCCGGGAGTTTTTAGCCTACTGTTTTGCTATGCCCTTCTGAGGCTCCCCTGTTATAAATTCCAGATTCTAATGTCAGCTCCCTCCTTTGTTGAGCTTTAAGGCATTTCTGGAATTACTCAGTAAAGGGACTTTGACAATCCCCTGGCCTGCTCTTAGGCCATAGAGCTGATTTATGGCTGAAAGGCGGTCTCTCAACAGAAGATGAAATTGGAGAAATGTTATCTATTATTAAAGTGGGTTTGGCGGTTCCTCCGGCTGATCAGCGCAGGTAATCAGCTTGGATACTGACTTACCGCTGTTTTGTGAGTTTTGCTGTAGAAAAAATGAAAATAACCCTTAAAGAGATCATTTAAAACCTAGGAATCTGGAGATACTGTGCTATGGTCGATTCCATTTTCCGTGGTTCAGTTTGGCGGCTTGTGCAGGTTCAGAAATGGCTTTCCCTGTTAATGTAAACTCTCCCATTCAAGATATTTTCAACCAATGTTTATCAAAACCTGTCCTTTCTTCTCAGGTTCTTTAGTACTAGGTGTAGTAGACACAGGAGATAAGGCAAACAAACAACCCAAAACCCCTTGCAACATACTGGAGACAGACATTCCTAACACATGACAACATGACACTGAGTGGTCTGGGTCAAGAGGAAAACCAGAACATCAGAGGGGCCCGCAGAGCCGCACTGCCCGTCCTGCTGGAGTGTGTGCTGGCTTGCTATTGCTGTACTCTTCATGTTCTAAAACTATCATAGATCTAACGGGTTACAACAACTTGAAATTTTTTTGTAATCTGTACATTTATTTAGTGTAGAAGATTTAGAAAAACTTACTAGACTTCTATAGAATTAGAAACACTATAAAAATAAGATCGCAATTACCACTATAAACTTCTTGATTTATAGGGAAGAAGTCATACATTTCTTGGATAAAATCAAAGTGTCGGTATACTCTGAGACGGAAACACTTTGTCTGCTTCTCTGCCTCCACTTCTTGTTCCTCACCACTCCTATGAAATTATTGCCATCCTTTGTTCATCCATACATGTCTTTGCACTGCATTCAATGAAAGCTCTCCTATTTTAACGGCCTGTGTGATTACATGGAGTCCACGCAGGGATCCCAGAAGAAACTCTATTTTCAGTCAGTGTGGTTGTTTGAGTAAGAATGGCACCCATAGGCTCATGTATTTGACAACTTGGTCCCCAGTTTGTAGAAGTACTGGGAAGTATTGGGAGGCATTGGGAGGTGTTGGAAGACATGGCCTTGTTGTAGGAGGTGTGTCATTGGAAGAGGCTTTGAGGTTTCGAGAAGCTCTTGTGACGCCCAGTTCTTTCTCTCTGACTCATGGCTGCTGAGCAAATGCAAGCGCTCAGCTGTTCTTTTGCTCTGTCATCATAGCTTTCACCTTCTGAATACACAAGACCAAGTCAATTCCTTAGTTTACAAGTTGCCTTGTCATAATGTTTTATCATAGCAATAGAAAAGACAGTTAGCTGGCAATCTTAATTTCATCTGCAACATTTTCTGTGCTTCAAGACAAATCCATAGGTTCTACAACCCTAGGGTGAACCTTTTTCTATTTCCCATGATCATGTTTTGCTAGACAAATTTTTATGTGACCTTGAGATATAGATTAATATAATATAAATATATAAAATAAATATAAAATAGGTATAAATTAAACATTTACTGATAATAAATCAAGGTTCTTTTAGAAGACATTCTAAGTTTTCATATAATTTTAGCACTTATTAAAGATGAAAGCCAACTTAATGTGGTGTGTTTATTTATTTGGGGAATGAAGGTCCTAAATATGGGAGAAGACCAGTATGGATGACCAGGAGAGAGTTGATAGTGGACAGGAGCTCAGTAGGAAGCATGGCCAAGGGATGGGAGATGAAGAGGACGGCTTGTGAGACTTGATATGGGGTCTACAGTGAAAGAAACTATGCTGAGTTCCACATAGGGAGTTTCTGTGGTCCTACCTGTGTTCTGAAACGACCTCTAGCTTGAGTGTTGAGAGCAGAAAGCGGAGTGCAGAGTAGAAGTACGAGGAGGCAATTGTGCTAATCAGATGAAAGATGCTAACATCTGGGGTAGGGTGGCAGTGGAGAGTGATCAGAAGAATCACGATTTACATAGAGTGTTCCCAAATATTTAAAAATAATTTAATTTTGATATAATTTTAAGCTTATGGAAAGTTTCAAAAATGAATTTAATGAGTCCCTATATTTATGTACCCCCCTCTACACACACACACACACACACACACACACACACACACACACACACACACACACACATCTAGAACAATTTTCAAAATTAAGATAACTAACAGGTACTATAACGTCCTCTGGCCTTGAGACCTTCTTCAGATGTCACTATCTCCCCCTCCCAAGTGTACTGACCCAAAGAACACTGTGGGCCATATATCTCAAGGTCTGACCTGTCTTCAGATTCTCTTGCTTTTAATAATATTGATGGCTGAAAGAACGCAGGTCAATATTGGTTTTGTTGTTCTTCAGATGTCCCTCAATTTGAGTCTCTCTGATTTTTCTCATAATTAGGCTTTGCATTTGGGGGCAGGAACACCATTAAATTGATGCTGTGCCCTTATATCAGTGAGTTATATCAGGGTAGGCAGGGCTGTTCATCTCTTTAGTTCCCATAAAGCTACTGACAAGTTTCTCTGTTTTCCTTTTGTAATTAATAACAATTTGCAGGGAGAGTCTTTGAGATGCTGTGAGCAATACCGTTCTACCCATCATAGAAGTACATGATGCTTTTGTCTTGCATGAATTACTCATATATACACAGGTGATTATTATAATTCAAAATGGTGACTTTTCTAATTTGCTTTGTCTAAATCTACTAATTGTTTTTTTACTGAAATAAGGCATTTTCTTCTTCTCTATTAATTGGTGAAAATCAATTGATTTTATTTTATCAGCAACTTGTAATCCATTAAATCATTATTTATTTTTATGCTCAGATTATGACTTCTGAGACTTCCTGGTATGTCTCCAGTCTATTTGAGCACTTTCTGTAATGACACAGTAAGATGACCTTTCATTTTGTCCTTTCACAGTTCTTCCCCAAGAGTCATCTATCTCTTCTTTTAATGAAAACTTGGCATATATTTGCTAAGTATATCCACTGCACTTGAAGACTCGTATTTACTTTGAAAATATGAGGAAAAAGAAGAGCCAAGGATGGTACCAAGGTCTCTGGCTTGAATTAATGGAAGAATGCATCAATCATGAACTGATATGGAAAAAACTAACCCAGAGGATGGTTTTCCTTACTAGGCTGAGATGCCTCCTAAAGGCTCTTGTCAACAGGGCAGGCAGGCAGTTGATGTCTCTGTACTAGAGATAAAATATGCCAACCAGCCATGTATTAGAATCCAGAAGGGTTTATGCTGTCAAGAGAATGAGGGTAGATAATTAAAATAGAATACTGAAGCTCCAAGTTCTGTGGGATGACAATGGGATAGGAAAGACAGAAGAGTAAAGAAAGGAGACATGATAGGCAGGACTACTGAGGGAGAGGGAGAACTGAAGATCTCAGGGTTCCAGAAGGTGGCTAGTGGACCGAGCTACTGAGAAGAGAGTGGAGAAGAGAGTGATTAACTATGTTGAATGTGTCTGCTAAACCAAGTCAGATAAGGACTGAAAATTGAACACTCAATGGAGCAGTTATTCTGCTTGGAGTGAGCTTCAGAGAAAATGAGACATGAGGAATTAAACAGTCCATTCTTCACTTAAAAAATAATAGGAAGGGGCTCTCTGTAAGAGAAGAGTCACCATCAGAGAGGTGAGGACACGGGAAAGTTCTTGTGCTTGTCTTTCAAGATGAAAATTGGCAGTATGATTGTGAAGCATCCAGTTGGGGGAGGGGAAACATTGATGAAGAACAGTAGAGAAGGTGCCAGAAAGGTTCAGTGCCATCTTCTAGCTTCTGGACACTAACCGCATTGCTTGACTATTGGTTCCTGTCCACAGTTTTTAGAATCAGAAAATCCCAGTAATAACCCTTTCCTCCTTCTCTGGGCTACTTGCATTCTCTTGCTTCTCAATGCATGCAACAAAGGTTTTCTGATTTTTTTTAATGACTCACACGATTAAACTGAACCTCCTTAGATGATCCAGATAACCTGATCTCAAGGCTTTAAATGACATGAGCAAAGTGTTGACCGTAGCTGGTTTTGCTCTATAAAGTAGCCTATGGGAATACCCCATGTGCTCTTTGGAACACTGTTTGTCCTGCGTCCCTGAAGAAGTACTACTGTACTAGAAGTCATTGGTTTCCTTGGTGGTTTTATTTATTCTATTCTACTTGCCTGGTATAGTTCGTACTTATTTAGATTGGGTTAAGCTTGTAAGTTTTTGTCAGTTCTGGGTGAGTAAGGCTAAATTCATGTGCTCTTGTAGATGGACCACGCAAATCCATCATTTGACTGGTGCTAATCACACAGCTCTCACTATCACCACAGAAGGAGATAGACACAACTCCTGGATCCATCTAGAACCTGTCCATAAGAAGCCCTTACACATAGCTTCTAGAGAACTCCATTGGTGAGGTTCTGGTGAGAGATTAGCCAGGAGGAAGAAGCCAAAGTATTTTGTCCCTTCTATTTCTTCCTTGTGGGGCAGTTTCCTGCCCTAGTTACATTTCTCTTGGTCCCATCTCCTTGTGTGGCTGACTCTGTGAGACAAGCTTCAGCTAGAGGTTCCAGCATCTTGCTTATAGCATCATTCCCAGAAGTGCATGTACCTTTCTGCCATCAGTGAACCCTTGGGTGTCTTCATTCCCTAAGCAGCTTCTTAGTTTCATCACCTCGGGACAATGCACTGTATCACTCTTCCCCTCTTCGAAATAGCTAGTTCCGTCTCACTGATGATAGAGCAGGAAATAAACTATGCCAACCTCAATGTTGCATTTACTACAATAGTCCTACTTTGTCTATCGGAAAAGGACTTTTACACTCTAAAGTAAATAAAAGCTTTGACAGAGAATCCAGACATGTATAATAGAAAATAGAAGCCTTACAGCACTTCTGACAGGAGATATGTGGTTTGTTGTTTACTTACTGAGGCTGATGTCACAGGGTGAGCTCTGCGTGAGAAAGGAATTTCAGGAAGTCACTTCGTGAGCTGCTGGAGATTGGGTTTCTGAATGATGAGCCCATAGTGTTGGTGTAGCAGACGACAGGGTCGCATCGCACCAACAGTGTCAATCAAACACACTCAATCATGGCTTTGGGGCAGAAGGGACAGGATAAAGAGAATTCTACTTGTCTAAGAAGTGATCTCCTGTTTCAAGAAGAGGAAAGCTGGGCCAGGATGCAATCTGGGGTGTCGGGCGGCTAGTCACTACTTATTTCTTCCTCAACACACACAGTGGCAAAGAGATGAAGGACTCTGGCTCTTCTCTGAATAGCAAGGCCATTATCTAGAAGAAAAAGATTAAAAAATAATTTGCATGCGTGATTATCAGGACGGAAAAGGATGTCCCTAATGCTGTGGTTCTTGAAACAACTTTGTGGCTTTCTGTCGTTGAGATAATGTACATAAAGCGGAGACCCCGCCATCTGACTAATTAACTCGGCAGCGGGGATGGAACGGATGAAAGGATAATTAATAGGTCAAAGACCCAATGCTGTGTTATGATTATTTGAATAATATTATGATAATTTGAATAACGCACAAGAGTTTGTGGAAATTGGTTGCTGGCTAGGACTCCAGCTGACAAAACATTTGAATCATGCTCATTTCGTGCCTCCTGGGTAGTCTTCCTTCCTTCCTGAAAGCTCTGAGCATATGTTTGAATATTGGGTGTGGGGTGAGAGAGATGGGTGGGAAATGATTGTGAAACAAATACTACTTTAAATGTCCCCAGCAGGATTATACTGTCAGTGGCCATGGCATAGATCTTCCTCTTTTTCTCATTGACGTGACCTTGATCGGCAGTCTGCAGACCACCCAGGCTCCAGACTTTTAGTGACAGGAAGAACTCTGCTCATCTAGCTTTAAAATATAAAATTAAATTCATCTTCTTTCATTATTTTCAGTTATGCGTATGTATATGTCTGTGTGTGGGTCTGTGCAAACTAATATGGGTCCCCTCAGAAGTCAGAGGCATCAGATCTCATGCAGCTGTGGTTACAGGTATTTGCAAGCTGCCTGTTGTGGGGGCTTGCACTGGACCCAAGTCCTCTGCAAGGGCAGTTGCTACCTTAACTACTAAGCCATCTCCCCAGCCCTTAACAGTAGTTTTACTTAAATTGATTAAGTCTTAAATTGATAGATATTCACATTCATTCGGGAAGATAAAGCCAAAGAATTGTTTTCATCATAAACAAGTAGTGGTTTGAGCTCAGACTTTTAGTTAGAAAACATTGAAAACACTGAATGTGCTCTGCACAGAAAATGTTTTTTGAAAAATCTTGTGATTTTGCAGATGATGTTACCACATGGTGGGCCATGTTTGTAATACCCCCTGACTTGAGAATGGTGTGGGACCACATAAGACAGATCTAGTGTCCACATCTAAAAGACACTTGTCACAATTTGAAGAGCATATTGGAAGCCAGAGGCAGAGGGCAGGAGTGCTGACACACACCCTGCCGTGCACAGGATGGTTCCCAAATAAAGGATTATCTCATTCAGAGTGTTCATAGCGCTAATACTAAAAGACCCAAATTACTCAAATGAACTGTGGTCTCTGGTGAATGCAAGAGTGGAAATAAAGCGGGCCTGTGGAAGATTGTCTTGAAATTGTCAGCCTTTGTTCTTAATCCAGAAGACTCGGCTATTAAAATGAGGTGAATTCCACTGTCTATGAGTAAAGGACTAAACTGTGCTGGGCCTTTGGTCCATCTGCTATGTGGCTAAAATTTGGTCATTAAGGATTTACAGTAACTAATGAATAAGAGCAGTTTCCGTAAATGAATAGGAAATATGAAAAGAGAACATATATATTGTTATACAAATTGTTCCATGTAGAAACTACAAATAACTTCAGAAATCAGAATGTAGTTCTTGAACTACAAGCACATGGAGTTTTGTGCGACTTTCTCTTATTTGAAATATGGTGGTGGTGGTGCACAGTTTTAAGCCAAGCTCTGGGAGGCAGAGGCAGGTGGATGTCTTAGTTTAAGTCCAGACTGGTCTACATAGCAATCTCCAGGATAGCCAGGACTACACAGAGAAACCCTGCCTCTAAAATCCACAGAGAGACAGACAGACAGAGAGACAGAGAAGTCTACTATTATGTATCTAATGTAGCTATCACTTTGATAAATAATAGTCTCTTAGAGGCCAAAACTTTTATCAACTTAATATGGGGAGAACCCATAACAGATCATCAACATATTAATCTTTGCATCATAAATGTGCATTTACAGCATTGATGACAGCAACATTTAAGTCTTGTGAGGTAATTTTCTGTGCTCATTCTCTGCGTTCACTTCCTAACCTGTTCTGATGTTTGGACTGTCTTCCCCTTGTGATGGTTCCTATTAAAACTGTGAGCTTGGTAGGATCTAGAATGGAGATGGACTTCTGCGCATGCCTGTGGAGGACTTCCTCAGCTGCATTACTTGATGGGGAACTCAACTTAATGTTGGGTGGGGCTGTTCTCTGGGTGGAGAACCCTGACCTGTATAGAATGGAGGCAGCAAACCGAGCACAGCCTTGCCTTCCTTGGTCTCACTTCTGAATGCAGGCCTAACATGACACTGCTTCAAGCTCCTGCTTCCTCGATTTCCCTACCATTTCCAATGGACCCCCTCCACTATGAACAGGAATAAACTCTTTCTCCCTTAAGCTGTACTTGTCATAACAGCAGGAAGGTAACTGAGACATTCCTTCCTTGAAGCCATCTTTAGAGAGGTGCCTTCCCTGGCATCATGGGTGGAGTTGTTGTCTGTGTGGTTTCCCTATCATTTTGTATGTAACCATTAGAACACTCAACACATGGGAGTGTAATTATTTATATGCATGTCTTCTCCATGAGAATATGAGCTTGAAAATAAGAATAGTCTTTAGCCACCAGTGCCCTGACCTCCTCGGGCCAGGGTGGCTCACGAGTATCAAGCAGTAATTTAATGTGTGATAAATGAGGACAAGTTAGTCACGGACATTCCAGCTCTTTCCCCCAGCTCTTTCCATCTAGTTTCCCCAGAAAACAGATTTGTTACCCGTTATTTCTGTGAGACCGAGTTGTTGTCAAGTCCTTTCTAATAGCTTATCTTAACAGGTTGGTATGTGTTATTCCCAGCTCTGACATGATCTGCCTGCTGGTTGCTTCTGCCCTCACTTAAGCTAGGTGTTTTCAATTACTAACTCAGCCCAGACTGACAGAAATCAGATTGGTTTCTGCCACCACGGAAGCCATAAGACAGCCTTAGGTCTAATTTGATCTGCTGTCTCCCAGGCACAGCCCTGCCTCCAGACTTCTGTTTATGTAAACAGTTGGTATTCTGATGGGTTAAGCTACTGTTAGCCTGGCTTTTCATTAATTACAGTGGAAAGAGCCTCGCTGACACATACATGCAACTGTAACTGAAGGTCATATGAAGAGAAAGATGTGTTTTATTTAAAGAGAGGGAATGGGGGATGGAGGAGGAAGTGTTCTAATAAGAATTAACCTGTACAAACTGTGTCGTTGACAAGCCTTACTCAGTGTATTAAACACAATGGAAGCATGATCTGGTAGAAAGAAGACAAGAACATTTTTGAATGTCCATGTTTAATGACTTTGAAGAAGGAGAGCATAAAGAGATAAATTTTCTCATGGAAAGCAACAAGCCATTTGTAAACAAACACTATACAATTGTGAATGAGACAACACAGTCCCTTATTTCCGAACAAGGACTGTTACCGAGACGAATAGCAGAGAGTTGTTTCTTAGTCATAGAGAAGGCAATTGTTCTGGACTTTATGATAGTGGTGTCTGGGGGAGGAGAGTTCTAACAAGGACACAGGTAGTTGGCCACGGACATCCCTGGATCACCTAGACTATGTGCACACACTTGTAAAACAGACTTTATTGTTCCCATTGTAACATTAAACAACATCATGATTGAAATCTGGGTACTTTGACAACATAGTTCTTCATTTTCAGAAGAAGTGAACCTGAAAATACAGGGTCCTCTCCATCTCTGGCTCTGTGGTCCTGGAGTCAAAAGCCTTTCTTCCTGAGAATTCTGCTCTGTTGTCATCAGAGAAGACTACGTAGCTCAGGCTGGCCCCTCAGAGTCCTGCTTCAGTCTCCTAAGTGTTGGGATTACTTTGGATGACAGAGTAGGTTGATAGGTAAGGACCACCATGCCTGGCTACAAAGTCCTTTCTTCATGCTCTTGTATTTTCTGAATCATTTTCCAACAAGCTAATATTGTGAGATAAAATAAGGGGAACAGTTGAGGAGGACATTGAGGAAAAAAAATTCTATTTCCTAGTCAGTAGCTCTTCTGAAACAACTGCTTCTGACAAAGGTTTTAGCTTCACATCTTTTATTCCTTGTATCTTTTGCCCTGTTAAAAGAGTTAATGATCTAAGTTGTATTCAAAGCACCAAGTTTCATCAATACTAAATAAATAGTGACAGCGGCTTTCTGAATTTGAGTTTATGGATTATGATCATAATATTCTTTAATTTTCAGGAGAGTGAAAACCTCTCTTTCCAAAGGCAAACCAATTTAAGAATAACATTTGCAGAGTTAAATATATCTCTATTTAATAATAATTAAAAAACCAGCTTCTTTGTAGAAGCCATTTGTAAAAACGGGTGGTCTATGATCTGCTGGACAAGGTTCTGGTTCCCGTGGAAACCAGTGTCCATGGAGTCTGACAGCCCATGGCCACCTGATGATCCCAGAGAAAACAGCTGCACATAGCATCTCAGTTTACACCATAAAATGGAAAATAATCAAACCCGCACCTGAAAATTCATGAGGCAGCTTGCCAAATGTCAACAATGGCCTTGTACACCTCAGTATGGACGTCTCTTAGAACCACCCATAAGCATTAGAGTATCTTGGCATGTTAAATGTGTCAAATCCATTTCTTTATTAAAGTAAATATATTTTATGATTTTTAAAAAAATTATGTGTTAAAATTTGCTTGGCTGGTTGCTCCTATTTATGGTATCCTTTTAAAAGTATTAAGTCTTCCTAAAGACTGTGCCCTTTGATAGCATGTAACTTTGTAATATTTATAGATAACAAATGCATTGCAGGCAACGCAATGAGATGAATTAGGTTAGGTACAGTAGGAGTTAAAAGCTTTGGATTTTAACCTGGGAGTGCACATGTGCTGGGTGTTGTTTAGCTATTATTGGTTTTTAGATTTTGGTTTTGTTCTTGATATGAATTTCATCTCTGCGTTTTTTTTTCATTTCCTCAACTTTTGACCATGTTGTGAAGGATAATTAAATTTGTATTGAGTTTTGTGAATCCTGTGGAGAAAAGATTTATATCTACCTAGGAAATCTTGGGAGCATGAAGTTCTTACACAAATTCTGGGTTTTCTGTTGCTAGCTTGTTAGTAAAGTTGAGAGTCAGCCAAGAAGCATAAATGTAGAAGGTAGTAGAGAATGGGGGCAGGGTTGGTAAAGGTTGAGGAGTGAGAATTGAGTAATCTTTTTTCAGAATTTCAGCTAAAATATTTTCAATAAATTTATGTAAACCGGATTGGGTCTAGAGCAGAGGCAACATAACAACTGATTTTTATTTTAAAATCAAAGATATAAGAAGTTTAATGGTATCCAGTCGTAACTTTTTGAAACAACAGATCATAAGCAATTCTATCAATAATTTTTACAACTGATGAATTTTAAAGTAGATATATAGTCAGATTCAGTAGGAAAAAGAACCTAAACTAAAACTGGAGGGGGGGGGATGCATTATCAGTACAGTATTTGATGATTAAATCACACAGCAAATACTAAATATACAGAGGGAATAGGTTTCTGGAATACTTGAAAATACTAATAGCGTACGGCAAGTTATTTTGTAGAAACCAACTCGTCAGTACACATTTTCAAAGAATGAAATGATTCACAAGGAACCTTTCTGTTAACTGCTACTAAAGGGTGAGTGACATCCATAAAATACCAAGTTGTCTATGAAAAAATGAAAACATGGGGCAAGATCACAAAAAAATGTCTCAGCCAACACAGCTGTGAGTATTGGTGGACAGGAGAAAAGTCTGTGTTTTGTTTTTTGCTTCTTGTTTATTTGTTTGTTTGATGATTGATTTTTTTAAGCTCTTCTTTTTCTACAAGTGCTCTTTATACATGATCTGGATGGAGAGTTCCCTCTCATTAATGTGCAACCAAACAAATAATAGATTCAGGGTAGTCCATTTTCTCAGGAAAGATAGTACTGACTGAAATCTTTATTGAGCAAAAATTTAGAAACTTCTTTATACTGTGTTCCTGAAGTAGACTTGGTGTCTTCTCCCGATTTTCTCCCAAAGTGATTAATTCAATCACAGCAAAGAGTCCAGCAGATAGTCACCTCATTCCAAAAGAGTAACAAAACTCAGTTATCCCAGCCTAACTTGCATTGTGATGTATTTATTTATAGATATACATATCCGAAAATTATGTAAAAAAAAACTAATGTTAATTCATGTTGGAAAAGTTATAGAAGAAGTGTGTGTGTGTGCGTGTGTGTGTGTGTGTGTATGTGTGTGTGTGTGTGTTTGTGTATGTGTGTGTTTGTATAGGAAATATAAAGTGCTAAGAAGAATAAAGTCTTAAAAAAGGAGGCAAGCTGAAAGTTTCCACTCACAGACAGCATGGTTTATTGTAATGTGACCCAAACTGAGACAGTACAGAATTGAAATGGGGACTTCACTCTTTGGACCAGGATGAAAACATCTAGATAAAATCCTATGGATTCGATCACATGATCTTTGACAAGGATTACACTTCGAAGTAGGAAAGGATCTTCTTTTCAGTACATGGTGCTGGGTTAATTACTTTCCACAAAGGTAAAATCTTTGCATCGATGCTGGAGAATTCTTCATCTCTCATTTTGTAATCACATCCCAACATTCTCCAAACTATGTTGAGGCCAGATTTACAACATTCCATGTGTAGCACACAGAAGAACTCTTACTGTTTGCTTTTTGGAATGGTGGTAGTTTGTTCTTTTAAATCCATGCTGACACAGTTCCAGTGTCTCATGAGCTTGGAGGGGCTCACTGTTTGTCAGGTCCTAGCCTTACACTCACAGATTTAACCCGTCCCTTCTCCCTCTATATAACAGAAAAAGAGGGATATGCCCTTGGAGTCTTGGTCTGCATTAGTTATGGATCCTCCTTTTATTGTAAGTATCTCATGTTCTTTCCAGATAGCAGAGTGGTACAGGAGACTTGGGCCCTCCTTTGCACCCATAACATACTTGCCAAAAAAGTTAGAGCTGACCATCCAGGGATGGGCACCCTGCATATGTCCCTGAGCAGCTGCTGAACTGCTTGTTGGAGAACCCAAAGCACTACCCTTTGGCTCATCTGTCACAATCTTCTCTTCTCAAAAGCTGACCCAGCTCCTAACTTACAGACTCTATCTCCCTCCAGGTTCTTTCCTCTCGTGCAGCACTAATAGAAGACTCCATGCTTACTTTCCAATTATACCAACCTCTCAATATCTCAAATCTTCTTCCTCAACCAAATGCTGACCACTCCCTATCTCATTCCTGCACTAAAACCTTAGACAAACTACTGCCCCATCCTGCACACAACAGGAGGGCACATTGTCTCAGGCCATCTATGCCTGATATACACATGGCAGCTCCTTTATCCATGAAGGAGCCCGAAGAGCTGGCAATGGTATAGTGTCAGATACTGAGGTGGTCAAGGCATGGGCCTTCCCTGTCCATAACACTAATCAACAGACTGAACTAACAGCTCTTACCTTTCTGTTGGGACAGGGATAATCCCTAAACATCTATACAGACTCTAAATATTCTCCTGTACCACTCTGCTATCTGGAAAGAACATGAGATACTTACAACAAAAGGAGGATCCATAACTAATGCAGACCAAATTATGTCCATGCTAAAAGCTTCCCATCTCCCCATGACCTTTGGAATTCTTGACTGCCAGTTCCACCAGATGGACAACTATATTATCTCTAAGGGTGATAGCTGGGCTGAAGAGGCAGCTAGAGATGAGGTATTTGGGGGCTTGTTCCACCCACCACAGGACATTCTCACAGTATAACCCACTTGCCCATGCTATCCTCTGACACTTGTCAAACTGTCCTAGCTATACAATCCTATCTATACAAGCTCTTTCATTCTCACAGTCAAACCTTTGTGAAAATTCACCTTCAGCCTACTCCTGAGGACTTGCATTCTTAAATCTATCACTTCCTCTTGAAAAATTTGCATTATACCCCAACTCCACGTATCCTACCCACCAGGCGAGGGGTAATCACCCTAGGACTGACTGACAACTTGACTTTATACACATGAACACTGTTAAATGTGCCAAGTATCTCCTGGTCTTGGTGAACACCTTCTCAGGGTAGGTAGAGGCATTCCCCACCACCAAAAAAGGGCTCAGATAGTCTCTGATCTCCTCCATGATCTCATCCTTTAATTTTGAATCCCGGTCTCCCTCCAGTCAAACAATGGTCATGAATTCACATCCCAAGTTTCTTAAACCCTATCTAAAGCCCTCAGCATCCTTTGGTATTTTCATATTCTGTATCATCTCCAGGTCTCAGGAGAGAGAATGGACTAGCCAGCCCTTAAAAATCACCCATGTCAAACTGTCCCAGGAACTTCACCTCGATTGGGTAAAATTCCTACCTCTGCTTTTTTTTAGGCTAAGGACTTTCTCCAAGCAATCTCATTTCATCTCACTCTTTGAGATCATGTGTGGACAACTAGTTCTGACTCCTGGTCTTTTACCCAGACCCTCTCTGCTCCCTGATCACCATTCACCACTTGCTCCCTTAGTCTGCCATCTCTGCTCCCTGATATGAAACTTTACTGACCAACACCTATCATGGTCACATACTAACTCTCTCCTGTCTGTTCCCTACCAACCTTGAAGATCAGGTCCTTCTTTCCCCTCCCTACCTTCATGACCACATCTTTAACTTAAATGGCAGGGCCCCTTTAAGGTAATTCTAGTGACCCCCACAGCTGGTAAGCTTGAGGGACTCTCTCACTGGATTTACCTGCCTCATGCCAAACCCTTTACCCCTTCATCTCAAAATAACTCTTCTTACATATTGACTCCCAACAAGACCCTGTTCCTTTAAGCTTCAGCAGACATCAGGACCAACCACCTTGTCCCAGAAGAATGATGCTGCACTCTGGCAGTTGCACTCCACCCTACTGGATTAGACAAGGGGTTCTCTTCCCCAATCTAGTTCATTTTTATCCAGAGGAACCCCTGGAGATCCATTTTTGCCTTCTGCTCCAGACTCTGACCTGAACCTATCCACTCCTTAATATCATTCAACCTGGCTGCTTGCTATGTGTGTCCCCTGGAATCTTCTTACAATTCCCACTTACAGTTTCTCCAGTGACCCTGCCAAATACCCTTGCTTTGCCTTTCACCAACTGGCCTGACCCTGGTGATGCCCCCTACCTTTTCTATATCACTCTTTTTGGCATGGCAGACTGCTTCAAGGCATCTGGGACACATTCTGTAGAAACCTTAAGTTCCCTAGACTGTAACAAAACCATAATTCTTGATAACTCATCTCTACCACAGTGCCCTACAGTCCAGAACATGCTGACTTTTTATGGTACTCAGGGATATCATCATCCATCTGCTAGTTTGTCAGGAATTTGTACACTGGTGTTTCTTTTCCCTAAATTAGGGATGATGCATGGAGAGAAGCCACTACCAATCTCGGTTGTGGATTCAATAGCTGCTCAGCATATCAATTTAAATCCTGCCCCTCCTGGCTGTTGCAAGAACAATTTCGGTTGTTGGTACCTGAACAGCAGGACTGGCCACATTCCTAACCGTACACCATCAGTTCTCTTCACAGTTTATCCAAGAGCTTCAACAGGTGACCCAAGCCATACTCACCCTCCAAGGACACATTGATTCCCTGGCAGCAGTGATATTTCAAAACTGATGGGGACTAGACCCTGTGACTGAAGAGGTGGCCTTTGCCTTTTTCTCCAAAAGGAGTGCTCCTTCTATGTCAACCAGTTGGTATAGTAAAAAATAAAACCCAACAACTCCAAACAGACCTCCAAAAACACAAGGAACAGCTCAATGTCTCTGATCCCTGGGCCTTGGAAAATCCCACATGGAAATGGATACTGTTTCTCCTGACCCTCTTTTTCTCATTTTTATATTTTTATTATTTGTACCCTGCTTCATCAACTTCTACACATTCCTCCAAGGACAACATTTTTCCAAACCAAGTGATTAATCAATTCCTCTTTCAAGATCACCAACCTCTGGCCACAGAGGAGCCAGAAACCAACAACTATGGAATAAGTCCTGATGATGAGGATCAATCAACTACACCCCAAAACTGATGACACCCCTGGACAATAGGAAGCAGTTTAAGAAATCCGACATCCCAGCTCACCATTGCTCCCCTTCTAGTTCTCTTTATGAAAAGAAAAAGACAGGAATGTTAGCAGTTAGGTACCTTCACAACCAGCCAAAAGGGACCCCGAGATAATGTTGACAATCATGCAACTTCTTAACCAGCTCCCGAGGGACCAGGAGACAGCAAGACATGTCATCACAGCTGCCTGGAGGTGATACATTATAGCCCCTGTTGCATGTCCTCTTGGCATGTACCATGACCCTGATAAAAGGCCTCATTTTTCCTCCCCCATCTCTCCCTGGGAGGCATTGTCTGTCTCCCTCCCTTTCAATAAATCTTTCATGTGAGACCTGTTAAACGGTGTGATTTCATCAGAACCCACTGCTGAGTTCCATCAGACTTTGGGTCATTCTTTTCACCTCTCTCAAACAACCCTTCCTTAGGACCCCTGACCAAGCTGAGGCTCATCCTTTGCAGATAGAGTGAGTGAAACCCTATATCACATTCCTGGAAACTGCCTCGTATAAGATCTGTAACCCAGCCATGGAAGAAGCAAAGACAGGTAGATCCCTGGAGCTTTCCGGCCAGCCTACCTAGGTGACTCAATGAGATCTAGATTCAGTGAGGACCCCATCAAAAAATGAAGTGGAGAATAAGGGAGAAAACACCTTTATTTATCCCCACCTGCCACACACACACACACACACACACACACACACACACACACACACACACACACACAAGCACTCACTCACACACATGCACACATACACTTACACACTCAAACACACACAAATGCACTCATACACATGCACATACATACACACATGCACGTGTTATTTCAGAGTTCTAGAATAGACACCTGAAGAGTAACATAAGTTAGTACTAGTACACCTCAGGAAATCCCAGAATAACAACTGATTGACGTATTCGACATCTATTTATACAATAAATGTTTATAAGTTACTAGAGGCTCAAAGATGAGAGGGTGGGTTTTATCTTAAAGGGTGAGCATGAATTATGGTCATTACTCTTTCTCCAACACTTTCCCTTTAGTATGAACCACTAGTGAATCATCTGGTGAAGAAAACAGTCCTGTCTCATCCAGTTCTGCTCCATAGGAACAGACTCGCTGCGCTGTGAGTGTATCGTGCCTTCCTTTGTTACTGAATACTTGGAAATGCTTCTCTCAGTCTTATGCATGTAAGAGGACCAGCAGCCCTAAACATTTATTATTATTTCTCTCATCCTTGGGCTGCCTTCCAACCCCCTACCTCCCCTGTCATCTTTCCTAAAAGGCAACACAAGGTTGCTGGACATTTCATTGGAAGACAGTTGGAAAGCATACAAGTCCATTTTATTTGGACAGCCTAACCGGTGTGTAGTGGGGGCAACTACAGTGTAAGGCAGGCTCTCTCCAGGCCTGGAGGGAATTAAGCCTGGTGGTGAGGAGGGACAGAATCTGGAAGGACACTGGGAATAATGAGAATCTGTAAGCTTTCTGTATGGAAAGATGCTCCTTTTTTTTTTTAAAGGTCTGGTCTGATGTGTTTGTTTGTTTATTTATTTAATGTATGTGAGTACATTCTCTTCAGACACACCAGAAGAGTACAGATGGTTATGAGCCACCATGTGGCTGCTGGGAATTGAACTCGGGACCTCTGGAAGAGTAGTCAGTGCTCTTAACCACTGAGCCACCTCTCCAGCCCAGGAAAGGTAGTCTTACACATTAGTTTATTTCAGGATTTGGGAGCTGTTTATTGCTCTTTGGAAATTACCCATTTCGGCATCTTGGAAAATCTGATGTAAAATGAAAAATAGAGGGAGAAGGATAATGAAGAGGCTTAAGTTGCCAGGCTCAAAGCTAGCGGTTCTGACTTTAACTTTCAACGAGGAACAAGAATAGTTCCTAGCTTAGAAAAGAAAAATGACACATTTTTTTTTTTTTTTGCCTATGTCCAGGCTCAATGCTCTGATGAGCCATTCAAGATGAATGCCATCTGAAACTGGTTTTTCAATTGGACCAAAGGTGAAGTAGTGATGCTCTGCTTGCCTTTTTCTTCTTCTGCCTTTGATTGGTGTTTAAGGAGGGGTGATTTGATCCTCATAAATCCTAATGAATTTCTAAGTATGTCTCATTAATGTAATATGGTTTTTAAACTGATATTATCAAATAGCTGTTTATTCAAATAGTGTGTATATATGCATTATATATAAAGGTGAGACAAATCCTCAATTCTTTGTCATGTTGTATGATCATGCCCATCTGTCTGCTTCTCACTCCCTGCCCATGTCTCTTTTCAATGCTATTTTAAAAGAAATATATGGCATTGTCTTTGGCCTTGAATGAGATTACAGAAACGATATTTTACTTACATACACGATATAAACATTCTCCAGCACTCTTTAATTTTTACTAATATTACAGGAATTCAGAGAGTGGTGAGCTCATTATAGGTTTGGGGATTTACTAATGATTAGCTAATGAACAAACAAATTCAATGTTTGATTGTGAACTGGCCACCGGAGGCCTACGAAAGGAGCTGAGATGCAGGAGCTGCCATCTTTAAAGGGGACTAACCAAACTCTAGGAGTGTATGGAAGTTGGGGTAGGGTAGGGTGAGGTGGTTCCACAGAACAAACTGATCAAAATGGGCCAGTGCAGTCTGTAAAGAGAGAGCCTGGGGTACTGTGTCAGGAATTTCCCTGCAGTTGTTTGCAGCAAGTCATAATACGTCTTCAAAGAGGCTGTTATTATAATTGTTATTGTCTTAAGGGATTAAATCAGGAACATATCTAGTCTTAATGAAGAGAACTTGGCTTGAAAGAAGCAAGAAAAAGGCCTTCCTGCACTATAAGCAAACATAGAGGTTTTGGAGTCCCATTTCACCCATGGCCAATGGGAAAATTATTCTTGTCGAGCATAATGTAGAGCAGATAGCACGATAACACGAATGTCAGGCATCTAAAAAGCTGTAAAGAGCCAGCATCTCCATCCCTTCTCCAGGGAATTAACATATACATGGAAGGACAACATATTAAATCAGCAACAAAGTCTATACCCAAACAAATACGTTATTTCTCTACATTGTAAGCTAATGTGAAAGGACCTTGGCTTTGGCTGTGGCGCGGCATTACAGAAGAGGGCTGTGTATCTGAGGGCAGTTGGTCCTGTTCCAGTGTCAGAAAGGCTAACTGGTACTTTCATGTCACCCCAAAAACCAGTCTTGCTTGAGTATTTGAGATTCTCGAAGGTGGAAGATGCAGCCAAGCACACACTCAGAGATATTTTAACAGTTCCTGGGTGTTTAGTTTTACCTCAGGTTTCCCCTCTAACAAATCTATAACCATCAAATTGAGGTAATTGTTATACCTCGAATCGGTGTAAGACTTGTGACTTCACTGTAAAAACAAACTGCTAATTTGTTGAAGGGAAATAAAAAAGAAGCATCATTAAGGCAAGGGTTGACAAATCTTTACTTAAAGGGGGAAACAGTAAACAGTTTAAGCTTGCAAATCTTTTTTTTTTCTTTTTTCGGAGCTGGGGACCGTACCCAGGGCCTTGCGCTTCCTAAGCAAGCGCTCTAACCACTGAGCTAAATCCCCAACCCTTGACTTTTGTTGGAGACAGTGAAAGCAACCACATAGCAATGTGTGCACTTGTGTTCCATAAAGCCACAGCAGGCGGAGGGCTTTGGTTCAACAACACTCATAAATGACATTTCCACCATGAAGGCAAGTTGTTAAGTCTCTTCAGAGTGAAGTAAGGGCCCGCTTCACTCTCTTTGATACCTACTACTCAGGACTGGGACTCGGTGCATTGAGAGTTGGAGGCAGAAGTTGTTGCAATAAGCAATTGGAATTTTATTAACGAATGTTAAACACTTTTTTGACTTTTCATATATATTTATTTAGATATGGTCTTATACAGCCAAGACTGTACCTTAGTGGCCTTTGTAGCTGAGGATGCTTTTGAACTTCTGACCCTCGGCTTCCTCTTCCCAAGTGCTGAGATTATCGTCACGACCCTCACCTCAGGCTTCATGCTTTGGTGGACCGAAGCACAGGGCTTCATTCATGCTAGGAAACCCTCTCCTGACTTCACATTCCAGGACTCATATTTTGATTACTAAGTCTGAAATACGTCAAACATGTAAATAAGAAGAAAGCAATATAGTAGATATTATACCTTTCACAAAAATGTCACAGTAATATTTCCACATTTGCATCTGCATTACTTTTTAAAGGAAGAAAAATTTATACTTGCATACACATTTCTCAGTGACATATATATTCACACACACACACATATATATACACATATGTATACATACACACACACACACATATATATATATGTATATTAATTCTGCAATGTGAGGATTCATGTCTTTCAGTACACCGCCCTTCAGATAGGATATTTCCCACACCATTCTGTTTTCTCCCTTTTACGACTTCTACTCCAGCATCTGTTGCACCTCTAACCCTCCATGTTCCTACATGGTTTCTGTGGGTTATTTTTTGGTTGGTTGGTTTTGTTTTCTTCTTCATTCCTCTGATTTCCCCCAACAAACAGTCTTAAGGAAATTACAAGAACAGAAAGTCAAGGATAACCACAGCTACATCACAGGATCCAGGCTGAGGAAGCCTGGAAGACAGGGATCGAGTCCTTGTCATGTTCTTCATACTGGGGCAGGCAGTGGAAGTGGAAAGGCAGAGGTCCCACCTGCACACCAACCCAACAGCAGCTAAGTTGCATCATGAGCCTTGGGGACCAGAAATATCCAGAAGTAGCTCGAGCAGTCCCACCAAAACCTTGCTTCAGTGTGTGCACTAAAGCACAGTAGGTACGTCTTACAACTTAAACTTCAGGCAATTTCCTTGGTTGCTGTTCTAATTTATCAGGTCTCAAATTTACTACTCTAATTTGAAGTAGTTTTATTGCTTCTAACCGTGGCATGCATTTTTTCCTATTGTGCATGCCTACAGTTTCTTTCTTTTTGTAAGGAAACAACACACTTCTGAGTTATGTTTGACATTGTTGGAACACTTTGAGGGGACTGATAGCAACACTAGAGATTGAAGCCAGGGCCTTGTGCATGCTGAGCACACACACTATCCCTGAGGCATACCTCAGCATCCTTTTCTTCCTTCCTTCCTTCCTTCCTTCCTTCCTTCCTTCCTTCCTTCCTTCCTTCCTTCCTTCCTTCCTTCCTTTTATTGTGCTTTTATTTCAAAAAGGTCTCACTAAGTTGCCCAGGCTTGCCTCAAACTCACTCCTTAGTCAAAGCAGGGCATGAACTTTACTATCCTCCTGTTTTCTATGAGCCTTTGTTTTATTTGTTTGTTTGTTTGTTAAATAAGTATGTATTTTTGACATATAACAGCACAGGATAAGTATTTCCAGTCCAAAATGGAGGTTGAGAACGTCATAAAGACCAGACCAAAGCAAAACCCGCTCACAGAAAGGGCCATGTCTCACATCTGGAGCTTGAGGTAGCATAATCTGGGCTCTGGTGCTCAAGGATAGCCCAGCCTCTCCAGTTCTGTTGCCCAAAGCACAAACATCTTTTCTCTTGGGCTGGCTCTACTTAAGACCTTCAACTTTCCTCTACTAATGTCCCATGGCCCTGCCATCTCCAACACCTTGGGATCGCCACTGTAACATAGGCTTTACGTTCAAAGTTCTATGTACTGTATCCTGAAGGCCTTCTTCCAGGAAATAGGAGGCCACCACACATTATCTGGCCTCAGGGCTTTCTGAAACCTGGTGTGGGCTCTTCCGTCTCTCTGTATCTCTTGCACTTTGAATGCCTGCAAAAAGAACGTCATGTGGGTGACGCTGCCAAGCTCTGTAGCGAGCTCGCAGTGTCAAGCAAGCACAGAAATAACAGCTTAGAACTCTATTTGAATTAGGATCTGAGCATCCATCTCTTCTAATAATGAACTCAATGATCTGGCTCTTTACCTCTGAGTATTGTAGACAGCTACCCCTTTCCAAACAATTTACTTAGAAACATCAGACCTCTACCTGGATATATACAGGTACTCCCCTTGACAAAGAAATAAGCTGCTTTTCCCCTAACAATATTCAGATTAGTTTTGTTGAAATAAATCCCCCATGTATCCAGATTCAAAGACTTCAAAAGCCAATCTGGAAAGAACTGGTTTGAGATACAAGCGCAGTAAGGCAAAATTGTGTTCTCAGGATAGAATTTGGAAAGGTCCCATTGTATGTTTACACAAAAATTAGGCATGCATATGATTATAATTAGAGTCATTTGGGGCGGGGGCAGGCACAATAGAAGAAAATGGAGGTAGGACCTAATTTACCATCAAAATAGAAAACCATGTTCCTTAATAACCAGGCTCTCCGTTTCTTTAGATGACATTAAAGGGTGTAACCTAGGGGCTACTGAGCTTCCCTCTGTGGCCTGCTGTCAGTCTTCATAGTGTTCCCCAACCTCTCTAATCTGTTCTATCTCTTTGCTTTGAATAAAGTTACCAAGCTGCTTTGGTGAATGCCTGTGAGGTCTTATTTCTTTCCTTTGAACAGGAGGCCAAGAACCTAGAAACACTGGCTCAAATGCCTTCCACTGATACTACTTCAACCACCTCTCTACACATCTCTGTGCCCTGGCAAAGGCTTCCCCAGGCTGAGGGTAGGAAAGCCTTGGGGTGGTTTCTCAGCCTAAGCTCTTTTCCTTTCCATTGAATTTGCATTTTCACAAGTGGAGGCTTCTCTGGGTGTGGTCTTGCCCCCAGGGTACCTCTCCTATTGTCCTTTGGATCTCTAACGATTGTGGTGGCTTTCTCTACACCCACCCTAATTTGATCACATTCTCCCACCACTCTCTTTTATTTTCTAAAAACAGCAGTTTTCATATCATCTACGCTCTCATTGCAGAGGTAAGAGCGATAAACACAACTGTGTACCACAGCCCGCATGCTGGGTTGTCTTGGCTTTTCTCTACCAAGTAACTTAGTCCCACTTCTTTTGAATTCAGCCCCACTCATATTTCCAGAACATGGGCAATACACAGCCAGATTCTGTGCCAGAATCCATGAAGGCTCCTTGCTGGATTCCATTCTCTTCTGGAACCTCATGAGTCTTACCATCTGCATTTCTGCCGATGTATTAGCAAAGCAATTTGAACTAGCCTGTGATTTTTAAATTTCCAGCTTTAAAAATTCTGACTCTGGTGATATTTAATTCTTGGCGAGGGATGGGAAGATATGGCTGGACTCTGCTTTGTCTGATACATCTGTCAGCAATATACTGGTCAATATATTCATGGAAGCTTGACATTTCAGTGATGGCGGCTCACTAGGAAAAGCCCCAATGATCTGAGAACAACTGATTCTGCCATAAGACCTTTTTCTTGTAGGATGGTGTGGAAGAAATTTGGTAGTTAATAGTCAATACCAGCTTGCCTGGATTTAGAACCACTTAGAACCTGTGGATGACATTCTCTATATACCATTCTCTGCCTGTGGATGACCTATGACATTCTCTGTATACCACTCCAGGGTAACTCCAAATTGCTCCACATTACTCTGGGAAACTGGTCCCCCAAGTTTACAGACCACGTGGTCAGGTTTTGCCCAGTGATGGCTTTGACTCTCCATACCTGTTTTCAAAGTTCTTTACTTTTCTTACTCTTATGACCAGATATCTTACACGAAGCAACTAGAGAGAAAAGGGGACTTATTTTGGTTGACAGTTTAAGGGGTTAAATGGCAGGTGTCTAAATGCCTTCATGTAGAAGGACACATGGCTACAGGCGAGGATGACAGACATGGTGGTGGGAATGTGCTCTCTTCTGGGTTGATCAGGGAACAGTGTGTTAGCATTCAGATGGTTTTTTTTTCTGGGTCCTCATAGGATGGCATTGCCTATACTTAGATTGGGTCTCCCTTCCTCAGTTACACTCTCTGGAAATGTCCTCACAGACACCCGGGGGTTACATGTTCTAAATGGTTGTAAATCCAGCCAAACTGACTTTGCTTATTACCAGCACACTCCCCTTCACAGCATCCTACAACAACTAGTTTGGTGATAGGAATTCAATTAACTCCACTAGGGCTGTTCCTAGTGAGGCACCATGCACTGTAATGCTCGGCCTCCGTGCATACGCTGACCAGTGCATTACTGATGGGTGTATAGGAGGAAGCAAGAAGAATTCAGCCTTCTCCCCCATCCTGTGCCAAGAGTTAATAGTATCTAATAAATATTACCAGTCAACAATTTTAAAACTGGAAACTTTTAATTCACACACCAGTTCAAATTCATTTGCTAATAGGTCTGCATGTGTCTGTTGTGTGTTGACAGCACGGTGATGCAGAATATCATTACGGGCATTTCTGGCATTCTCACTTATGAAAACCTCTACCCATCCTTTAGTCGTGAGATTCTCACTTTCTCTTGACCTCCTTCTTTCGAACTTTCTTGATCACTGAAATCTGGACTTCAGTCTGTTATAGAGAACTACAGAGAACAGTAGCTCTCCGACTGTTTTTTTAGTGAATGAACTTATTCTAACTAGGGTAGAGTTGATGTGGTAAATAATGGATCACATCGATCTGGCATAGGGCAAGATACTTTCCTATTTTCTTCTCCTATAGTCCTTTTAGTTCCTTCCACTGAAATGTATCTTACCGGATGCTCTAAAGGCTTTCAAGCTCTGCAGCATCAGGAGGTTACAGAGGTAAATGGTGCATCTGTTGAATGCATTAGTTTACTTTCTATGTGTTTTTCTCTGAGTGCTTCCTGTTCCGTTTCCTGCAAGAGCATTCACCATTTCTCTTGATACCCCAAACTCATATTCTAACTTCGTAAAGCAGCACTGACACACTTCCTGTCATGTATGTGAGAGCCTTGGGCTTGGTCTTAGCATCTGGAAGATGCTATGGAATGAACAAGTCTACGGAACAAGTCATCAAATCAGGACAGATTATATATAATGGCCTTAGAAAATTGTGAGCACCTATATGTCAATGCACTTGTCTTCTAATTCATTCCTGAACCCTGAGGATTGCATAGTTAAAAGAGAACAGTACCTTTGAGAACTGTCCTCAGTCAGTAATGTCAAATGTACCCTGAATGTTTCCTCTAAGTCAGTTTCTCTTCAGAACAGAGGGCCACTCCTCAACAGTTGTGAATTCCTTCCAGTAATAATCTTCCAGAAGAAGCAGTCATTATTGATGGCTATATTTTTCCAAATGTTGACTTGTAATAAAATAAACTAAAGTGGATCACAAACATACACCTAAGACAGGGAAGAGCTACAAAGTGAGAAAATTCAGGTGGTGGTGGTGGTGGTGGTGTGGGGGTCAGTTAGCCCAGAACTCCAAGCACCGGGAGAAAATATATCGTGTTCAGCACTGGACACAAAGAAATGAAATGCCATCACTGCCACCTCCAATTCTGTGCAAGGGTTAGGATTCCAACTGCCCACAGACAGATGGACTGCTGAGCAATGTTGTCAGCACTGTGATATGCAAGTAGCAGGGTGGTCTGTTCCACTAAGCAGGGGACTCTAAACTCACAAACATGTCACTTAGGACTTTTTGGGAAAAAATCTGATCTCACACTTAACCATTACATTGTGTTGGAGGTATGACACTATTTTTTTCCAAGCCATAACATTATTTTTTTAAAAAATCCTTGTGTCAGAAAGACAGTGCAGCATTTCTTGTATATTTCAAATGAGATTTGACATAAAGGCTGGATGTGCTGATCATATAGGTGTGACTTTACTAACGTTGTTGCAAACCTTTACAACTAGCCAGGAACACACATGCTATATGGCAGATAACACTGGAATCTGTTTGCTTTTTATTATTCATTGGCGCAGAACAAATTAATGTAAGAACTAGTGATTTTTATGTCCTAGTTCAAGTTTTCTTTAGGATTATGGTATCACTAATAAAAATATTTGGTTATGAATATACAAGTTTTATTACCCTAAATTTTTATATGAGAATCGCACGCATTAACGTTTTGTAACTTTTTCATTAGTGCCCATTAATTGTACAGAATAATGCATCTCATAATTTCCTTACCTGCATAAAATACACTTAGGTCAGGTTTCTCTGACTCACCCCCTCCTGCCTCTTCCTGGTCCCTTTCTCATGTCCACAATCCCCCTTCACAGGCTTTTGTTGTTGTTATCCTACATTCATACATGAGAGAAAGCACAAGATATTAACGACTTATTTTCACTCTTCCTTATGGTTGAATAAAACATCATTGAGTGCATATTCTGGGTGTTCTTTAGTTGTTTATCTGGTGATGGTCCCACCTCTTGGCTATAGCAAATCGCACCACAGTAGACATGGGTGTGCAGACATATGTTCAGTGTGCTGACTTAGTTTCCCTTAGATGTACACACAGGAACAGCAGAGTTGCCCGTGGTAGTTCTGTTTTTAGGTTTGGGGAGATCCTTTGTTTTTGTTTACATGTTCCAACACAAAAATGTGCTAGAATTCTGTATCCTTGCCAAGGTTTATTGTTTTTATCACACGTGTGTTTGTGTGTGTGTGTGTGTGTGTGTGTGTGTATGTGTGTGTGTTCATGACAGCCATTCTGATTGGTGTGAAATGGTATACCAGTAACTTGATTTGCATTTTCCTGAAAGGAAAGAATGTTGAATGTTATGCTGTCAAACATTAACGGACTATGTTTATTTCTTCTTTTGTAAGTGTCTATCAAGGTTTTTTTTGCCCATTGTTAATCAGATTGTTGACTTGGGGCATTTAAGTTTTTAATATGTCTTCAATATTCCTTATCTTTATTTGCTCAAGATTGATTTGCTCCTTATGAAATTAAAATTAAAAAAAAATCTGTGATGAGTGCTGTTGGACCGTTTTGAAGGAACTGTGTTGACTCCATGGGTCACTTTTGGTGATGCGGTGATCTGAAAGTATGAATTCTGCTGGTCTATGACGATAGAAAGCCCTGGAATGTGCTGGCTTCAGTTTCTGTCTTCAACAGTCTGTAGCTTTCATTGTAGAAGCATTTAATCTCCTTAGCTGAATTTATTCCTGGGCGTTAGTTGTTTATGAATTTGGTTATTGTGGATGTGAATGGGATTTCATTTTTAGAATGTTCATTTTGGGTAACAGATACTCTACTTGCATTTTGTGTGTTGTCTTTCTAACCTGCTAAATTGCTCAATGATTTTAAATTGTCTAGTGACACTGGGTGTAACTTCTAATATTATCAAGAGGCACAATCTCACAATGAACTCTATTACCCTCTGACTCATATAGTCTTTCTGCCCCCTCTTCCTCTATGTCCCTGAGCCTTAGGTACAGGAGAGTTTTATAGATGTATCCATTGGCACTGGGCTCACGACTTTACATTTTGATTGGTTGTGGTTTTCCTTTCCCCTTCTGACTTACGGAATAGATTGGGAAACATCGTTCTTAATCTTGAACTAACACCAATGTTCAGTTCAGTAGTAAGTCTACTTGGTCCTTGGATGTTATTACATTTGCAAGGTCACTGCCTTTCCTTCTGCTCTGATCTATATCATTCCTTTCATTCTGTTGAGTTTGGCTTTGGTTATTTTTGTTTTGTTTTGTTTTTTGTTTTTAAACCTTTAATCATCATTCCTTTTAAGGACCTCTCTTTTTTAATGTAGGCACTGATAACCATGAAATCATCTTTTAGAATAGCTTTTCTTAATATGGCACAATTCTGGTAGGTCACATTTCTACTTTCATTTTATTCTAGGAATGTAAAACTTCCCCTTGATTTTTCAGTGACCTTCTGATCGCTCAGGAGTGTATTGCTGAGGCTGGCGAGCTGGCTCAGCAGTTAAAGGGTTTCAGGGCTTGCTGGTCTCACACGTTAGTTATTGACAACTCCAGCACTAGGGGAGTCGACTCACTCTTAGGCCTCCACAGGTACCTGCACATAAGTGGCATTTACTCACACAAACACACACATAAATAAAAAAATAAATATTAAAAAAACTATGTTGATGCCCTATATATTTTTGTATTTTCTGAATTTTCTCTTCATTTTGACTACTAGTATTATTCCATTATTATCTGACAAAAAGGAATTTATTTTTCTCTCTTTTTTTGCATTTGTTAAGACTTACTTTGTGGGTTGGGGATTTAGCTCAGCGGTAGAGCGCTTGCCTAGCAAGCACAAGGCCCTTGGTTCGGTCCCCAGTTCCAAAAAGAAAAAAAAAAAAAAGACTTACTTTGTGACATAAATTGTAGCCTATTTTGGAAAAAGTTTTACAGGGGGCTGAGAAGAATGGGAGTGATTCTTCAGTTAGAATATTCTAAATATTAGAGATCTGTTATCAGTTTGATTTATGGTCCAGTTTAGCAACATAGTCTTACTGATTTTATAGGGTAAGGGGCAATCTGAATTAGTAATAATAGGAGAGTATCAAATTTGCTATTATTGCCTCTGGACCCTATAAGCTCAGCAGTGTTTTGTTTTGAGACATTAGATATAACCACATTCAATATCTCTGTATTTATAATTTTTACATCTTCCTAATAGATTATTTTTCTTTAATCAAATCAAGTGGCCATCTTTACCTCCAATAACTAATCGTGGCTTGAGTTCTTCTTTGCCAAGTTTAGCATAAGACCCCTGCTTCCTTTTGGATGTCATATAATCGGAGTTCTAGTCTCCATTCATTTATTTTCAGTCTGGGAAAGATTCAGTTTTAAGGAGGGAAGTTTCTTGAAGATGATAATCATTTAATGTAGTTAGTTTATCTGTGCGTCCTAATTAGAGATTTATATTTGGGGTTGTTATTAAATGCTCTATGCAAATTACTGGGTTTTGTTTTATTTTTATTTTTTGTAGTTATCCAATACTCTGTATTCTTCCTCATTGGTCTTGGAAGTTCGCCTGTTACTGAGGAGATGATGTTGCATTCTTTCTTGTTTTGTGTATCTGCTCTTCTAATGATACTTATTCTTCCCTCAGTCTCGTGGTTCTGTATCTCGTCTCCCTTGAGCATCATACTTTGAAATTCTGACTTAATGATGAAGCACTGCTTTAGCTCTGCTTCTCAGACAAGTTCTCTATTTCTCCTTGGATTTTAAGGGAGAATTTTGGTGCATACAGTCATTTTGCTTGGCTTCTTTTTCCTTCCCATCCTTTGAATTAATCATTTCTTCTGTCCTTGCCTCTGGGCTTTCTGTTTAGAAGTCTGCTGTCGTTTTCCTGCGTTTGCTTTTGTAAGTAACTTGGCGCTCGTCTCTTGAAGCTTTAAAGATGCACTGTTGTATTTTAACATATGCCATAAAGAGGGCTCGGTTTGGTTCTACCTATCTGCAGTTCCAAACGCTTCTTGAAATGAAACGTTTGTGTGTTTCCCTGAAGTTGGGAAATTTCTCCTATTCTTTGATTAGATCATTTTATGTGCTGGGAGGCTTTGTCTTAACTCCTGTGCCAAAGATTACAAATGTGATCCCTCTGGTGGTTTAAATAGGAATGGCCCCCACTGGCTCCTATTTGAATGCTTAGTCATTAGGGAGTGGCACTACTTGGCAGGAATTAGGAGGAATGGCCTTATCAGAGGAAGTGTGTCACTGAAGGCGGGCTTTGGAATTTCAAATTCTCAAGCCAGACCCAGAGCCTCTCTCTCTTCTGGCTGCCTGCTGATCCAGATGTAGAATTCTCAGCTACCTCTCTAGCACCAGATGTGCTTGTGGTCCTGCCATGATGATAATGAACTAAACCTCTGAAACTGTAAGCCAGCCTCAATAAAACGTTTTACTTTGTTGCTGGGGTCATGGTGTCTCTTTACAACAACAGAATATTGATTAAGACAATTCCTTAATTGTGTCCTAGATGTCTTTTTTTTTTTAATGAACAGATTTCTTTCTTTTTTTTTTTTTTTTTTCCAGAGCTGGGGACAGAACCCAGGGTCTTGTGCTTTCTAGGCAAGTACTCAACCATTGAGCTAAATCTCCAACCCTGTCCTAAATGTCTTGATGCTGTGGCCATACTTTCTGGTAGTTTCTTAATATCTGAATGTCCTTTATAAGAGTTGTATGGTCACCGATCTTTAATCAATAAATCATCAATCAATGTTATCTTCAAGTCCTACTTTATTATTTACTTGACACGGTTCATTGGTGAGCTTTTGCTGTGAGTTTTATTTTGATTTACTGAGATTTTCATTTATAAGATTTCCATTTGTTTTGTTGTTTTTCATTTGTTTAGAATTTCTATCTCATATTCAGTTTCTCTTTTATATCTCTTATTGTTCTCCTTTATGAGGATTCACCAAATTATTTGAACCTCATTTAAAAATTATCATTGAAATTTTCTTTTTAAATTATTTGCCTCGCATTTCACCCACTTTGTTATCTTTGGACTTCACTTCTCAACAGTTATGAGTCTTTGTAGATGTGCTAATTTTTTAAAAGTCTTTCATGTTAGTATATTGAGATTTTCATGCCCTTTGGGATGTACATCACTTGCACTTTTATGTGAGACCCTCTGACTTAGTGACTGTTCTATTACTGTGAAGAGACACCACGACCACACAACTCTTATAAAGGACAGCAATTAATTGGGGCTTGTTACAGTTTCAGAGGGTTGATCCATCATCATCATGGGGGTGGGGTAGTGTATGGCAGCACTCATGAAACAGTAGCTAAGAGATACATCCTGCTTGCTGTGTAGGCAGAGAGAGAGAGAGAGAGAGAGAGAGAGAGAGAGAGAGAGAGAGAGAGAGAGGAGAGAGAGAGAGAGAGAGAGAGAGAGAGAGAGAGAGAGAGAGAGGAGACTGTGCTGGACATGGGCTCTTGGAACCTCAAAGGCCACCCCCAGTGATACTTTTCCTCCAACAAGGCCATTCCTACTCAACAATGCCTACTTTCTAGTCCTTCTAACCTTTTGTTCAAATAGTACCACTTCCTGGTGACTCCAGGGGCCTAGGGGGGCCATTCTTAGCCTCATCCTAGTAGCCTTCTTTTGAGACAGTGGTGCTCAAGAACATTGAGGAGAAAATAACCTGCTATTGCATCCCAATTCCAAAATAAACAGATGCCTTCCTTCCAAAGTGGAGCTTGTAGCTACCACAGACATGGCATCACAGCGGCTTCTACGCCTTTCCCTTTGCATTGTTCATCTCCCATCATCCTGTGTCCCAAGGACAAGTCCACCTTTGCCATCTGGAATCTAATCCTCGAGACCTACTCTCGTGCTCTGGAGACCCTCTTGAAGACCTTTCTCTCAGGATGGTAGATAGGGCTTTCAATCCAATACAAGAAGATTGGGGGTCAGAAAAGTCTGCATATACTCTACTATAGATTTATAATCATGTAAGAGGCGTCAATTGTTATCTTTATACTTTTAATTGTTTAAGTCTGCTAAATTTCACTTTACCCCCAGATGTAAATTCCTAACTCCTATTTTTTTTTTTTCAAATATGGAGGCAGGATTTTCTGCTTCTGATTGTACTGGCTTGGCCTTACCATAAGCAACAAGACATGGTAGGTAAAGCAAATGTTCTCAGTAGTGGACACAGAAACCACAAGCTTATGAACTTTGAGAGAAGGAAAACACATAAATTGAGCTCCATATTTGCCCTGGCTTTCTGCCCAGAGACACTTAACAATTGGCATAGGTTGCCGGAGACAAGGAAGGAAAGTATTTTTACTGAATGGAGGAGATTGAGGTCATAGTTATGGGATGCTGAAGTGACTAGAAGTAGCAGGAAAAGATACCAACGAGCAAGGAGATATGTGGGGAAGAAGACTGGCTGGAGAGGTTCCTGTGTAGCTGACAGCTGAAGGACCCAGTGGAAGTCCTGTGGTTCTGGATAATATTGGAGTTCTATTCTAGCTCCAATGTGGACTAAGCAGAATACACAAACCCCAGGAAAAAAATCAGTTGTGGCTAGAATAAGAGCTGTACCCCAACACTAATAAAAAACATACAAAAAGATCCCAAATAAAAAAGTAAGGCTTGAAAGTTGACAACATCAGAAAGTTTCATAATAATTTGCTGCCAGAACAAAATTGAACTCTCCTAAAGAAACACAATGCAATCAGGACCCTACATGGTGCATCATTATGATAGCCAATATCCAATAAAAATGTACCATGCAAGTAAAAAGGTTTTATAAAAAATTGTTTTATAGAGAAAGAAAAGAAGGGATGCATTTTAAAAATGCATGTGTGAAAAGATTAGCAAAAGACTTTAAAAAGACAAATCTTAAGAATTTTTTTAAAGAAAAACATTAGATGTGCTTAATGCATGGGCATAATGAACAAGCCCAGAAGAATATGAGCAAGAGATTACCAGATTAGATTGTTTTTAAAATGCAATTCTTTTTACTCTATTTATCACTTTATCCTATTTATAAAAAAAAGACAAATTAAGTAAACAGACACATTGAAAATAACAGGATAAACTATGCCTCACTAACATGAGTCATAAGAAAGATGGCATAACTTACTAATAAACAAACCTCAAGGCCATGAATGCCATCAGAGACGCAGGAAAGGTCTGGCTTACCAAGGACGTGGAACAATCCTCAATATGAGTGTATCTGTGAGTGCAGCTTGAATATCATGGAACCAGAACTGACAGAAATACAAAACCAGCTGAAAACAAAACACTCCAAACTAGGTAATTGATAAACCCACCCAAGAGGTTGGGTGGCCCAAGCTGAAGGCACTGCTGGCTCCACTGGGGTGAGGGCCCAGTTTCTGCTTCTCAAATGCTGTTATCACTTGACAGAAGAACAAAAGAACCTGCACCCCCAAGAGCGTTCCTTGGGACACTCATCATACCCAAGAGGGCTCTGACTTCATGACATAATCATCTCCCCATGGTTCCCCCTCCTAAAACTATCACGTGGACAATGATGCTTCAACAGGTGAGTGTTAGTCAGTCCTAGCACTTCTGAATATTTTAATTGTCTCTTGATAACCATTGGGAATGAACCAAAAATCAATACAATGCTACAAATCGACCTGTCTGGGCGAAATTTATAAATGAATAAGTAAAGGAATACATTTTCACATCAACTACACATTGGACATTCACCAAGGTTGGCCATACTTGGGTTCTTGAATAAGCCTCAAAATTTTCTATTAATACTTCCTTCCTAATGCCAGAAGACTGAAATTGTGTAGCACTTATTATCTAAATATAATGCAACTAACCCAAGAAATTAATAAAGGTAGTTTATCTCCAGATAATGAATAAATTAATGTGAAATGAATACATTTCTGAAATAATAGTATACAAAAGAAATTTAATTTGAATATTAGCTGAACTTGTAAATGAGCCATATGTTGGATTATTTAGGAAATATTTTGAATTGAATAGCAATGAAGATAAAAATGCAGAATTTAGATTAAGCATGGTTTAAAGGAAACTTTACCTTCGAAAGCTGTGATGGCTAATTTTGTCGAACAACTTTATTGGATTAAGAAATAGCACAACTTGGATGTATCTATGAGGGTGTTTTGAGAGAGGGAAAGACTTACTCTGAATGTGGACTGTGCCATCCCATGGGCTGGGGTCTCAAGGTGAATAGAAGAGGGAAAAGAGATCTGAAATGAGGACCACCATTATCTCTCTCTCCCTTGTCCTGGCCAGCCTTATGTCAACTCAACACTACCTAGAGTTATCTGAGAAGAGGGAGCCTTAGTTGAGCAATGCCTCCATAAGATCACTCTGCAGGCAAGCCTGTGAGGCATCTTCTTAATTAGTGATTGATGTGGAAGGGACCAGCTCATTAAGGGTTGGGCTACCCTTCGTCTGGTGGTCCTGAGTTCTATAAGGAAGCAGGGTGAGAAAGCCATTAGCAGCAAGCCAGTAAGCAGCATCTCTCCATGGCCTCTGCATCAATTCCTGTATCTAGATTTCTGCCTTGAGTCCTACCCTGAAATATAAGTAAGTCAGGGATGGTGTTTCATCTTAGTCACGGATATTCCTGATCTGTTGAAGTGGGAGGGCATCATAAAGGTTCAGTAGTTAGCATTATGCTCAATGATAAAATATTACACACTCCTGTTCTTTAACAACAGGAACCAGTGTAAGGATATCTAGACTCCTCATTTTTACTTCGCATATTCAATGAGTTTAAACAATCAGGAAAAGGATGAAAAGTACTCAATTAAATAGGAATAAAATTATCTTTAATCATGCAACGTGACTTTAATAATAAATCCTCAAAATATTACGAAACAGTAAAAATAACAACAACAAAAAACCTAATAAATGAGTTTACCAAAGTTACAAGGTAAAAAGTCAAAATAAAAAAATCAATAATATTGCTATGTACTAACAGCTAAGTTTTAAAACTAAATAAAATGCCACTTATAGAATGATAGCTTTCAAACCATTGTATACAGAAGAATAAAGCGTCTATATTAAAAAGCAAGTGAGCACTGCAGAAGGAACTTAAAGATTGAGTGAATGGGAAATATTATGCCCAGAAATTAAAATATTGAATCTTGTTAATATGGCAGCTTCCGCAGAAATGAACGTCAGCTTCTATGCGAGTGCAGTGAAACTTTTGAAAGACTTTATTTCCTCTTGAGAAAACAATAGCTAGACAGCAAGAAGGGCAGGCACTGTAGGCAACTGCTCGCTCTCTCTGCTTCCTGGTCACAGAGAGATGAGCTGTCCTGCTCCACCATGCTAATCCCAGCAGGAAGGGCTCACACCTCTGTAACTAGACAACAGCATAAATCTACTGTCCCTCAGGTTGTTTTGTCAGACATTCCTCCACAGTGGTGAGAATTCAGACTACTGTCATAACTCAAAATGTTTTTTTAATCCTTTATCAGCAAAACACTGCATCAGAGTTAGAGTATGATTATGAAAAAACAAATAAAACAAAATATAGAGAAAAATAGTTTATGCATTTAAATAGTGACACACTTCCTCTAGCAAGGCTCCATCTCCTAAAGGTTCCACAACCTTACAAAACAGCACTGCCAGCTAGTGACCAAGAGTTCAAACCTGAGAGCCACATCCAAACCAAAATGAGTACTTTCCAGTTTTAAGTAATAGGAATTGTTTGGCAGTAAAGTCAGTCACGAGGAAAATTTTATCATAGAAATCACTCCATAACTTTCCTTGAGCAAAGCAAAACCATCTTTTTAAAAAGTTAATTGAGTCCCATACAATTTTAAAGACCTGCTCACCAATTCTCTTTGATATATTCTTTCCCCAAACTGGTTTAGTATGTAATGAAATGGTCAATTGCCAATTAGTCTTTATAAATTATAACTTGCGAGTTGTTAGAAATATATTTATAAAAGAAATAACAAGCTGATCGGCATTCAGAGGGAAAAGGAGCTCTCATATACTGCTGATAGGAATGCAAATTAGTGAAGTTGGTATTGAAGTCAGTACAGAGGCACCCTACAAAACTAAAAGTCAAACTACCATATACTAGATAGTACCACTCCTGGATGTACTTCCGAATGGATCTAAGTCAGCATACACAGAGATGCCTAGACATCCATGTTTATGGAGGTAGCATTCACAAACAGTTAAATGAAACCAGTCAAGCTGCCCAGCAACCCGTGAATGGATTCAGAAGATGTGTATATACACAGTGGAGTTTTATTTATCCCAAAATAGGAACATATTGTTATTTACAGGGAAATAGGTAGAATTAGTTAAAATGTGAAGCAAAGTAAGCCATATTCAGTAAGACAAAAAAAGTGTGTCACTATTTAAAAGCATATTCAAAAAGATATGTTTTCTCTTATATACAGAATCCAGATTTATAGACACATGTGTATATATAAACATTATATATAAAACATATATATGTCATATATATTTGACATGAAAGTAGAGTGGGGACTAAGTGGGTAGAGGAATAATTCTAAAGAGAGGGACAGGGAAGATAAGGGAGCAATAGATAGAGAGACAGATATCTCATGTTTTTGCTCACATGCAAAATATTAAAAACGTGTGTGTATGTATGTGTTATATGAAAGCAAAAAGAGACTAATTTAGAGGAGGAAGGAGACCAGAGGGAAGGGGACCACAGAGAAGGGGATAGGGACAAGAGAATGTAAACAACAGGTGACCATGAATGAGTACAGTGTGAAAACACGTAGGTATTGAATATCATAGTGGGGGTTGGGGATTTAGCTCAGTGGTAGAGCGCTTGCCTAGCAAGCGCAAGGCCCTGGGTTCGGTCCCCAGCTCAGAAAAAAAAAAAAAAAAAAAGAAATTGAATATCATAGTGAAACCCATTATTTTATATGATAACTAGAAAGCCATTAATAAAAATACATCCCCCAGAGTCCCGGACCAGCGGAGCATCCCTGCCTTCAGCAGCTCTCTGCTCCCACCCCCCTGGAGGGGCGTTCTCGCCGCCTGGTCGGGCGGGCACTCCTGAGGCAGCAGAGCGGAGGAGACCACCAACGCTGCCCACCCCTGCCCACATCCCTGGCCCAGGAGGAAACTGTATACGGCCTCTGGGTACCCGTAGAGGAGGGCCCAGGAGCAGCAGGTCCACTGCGTCTGAGACACCGCACCTGAAGGGACCGACCGGATAAATAGTTCTCTGCACCCAAATCCCGTGGGAGGGAGAGCTAAACCTTCAGAGAGGCCGACACGCCTGGGCAACCAGACGAGACTGCACGCTGCACACAGTACTGACCCCAGAGGAAAACAAAAGCTATCTGGAACCCTGGTGCACGGAACCTCCCGGAAAGGGCGGCGCAGGTCTTCCTGGTTGCTGAGGCCGCCGAGAGCTCATAGGCAACACCCTGCGAGCAAACTTGAGCCTCGGGACCACAGGTAAGACCAACTTTTCTGCTACAAACGACTTGCCTGGTGAACTCAAGACACAGGCTCACAGGAACAGCTGAAGACCTGTAGATAGGAAAAACTACACGCCCGAAAGCAGAACACTCTGTCCTCATAACTGGCTGAAAGAAAACAGGAAAACAGGTCTACAGCACTCCTGAAACACAGGCTTATAAGACAGTCTAGCCACTGTCAGAAATAGCAGAACAAAGAAACACTAGAGATA